>NC_092790.1:31076684-31195496 GCF_047496795.1 Chiloscyllium punctatum | reverse complement strand
GGCTTGGAGTTCAATTAGTTCATACACCAAGATTGTCATTCAATGTGTCGTCAAATGGAGGTAGTGAGTCTGCAATGTGATACAAACAGGGAAGGTGAGTGAGCAAGCCTTCAGCAGAAAGAACATAAGGTAAGTTATTTATTTTGGCATGAAAGGTGAAACAATGGTAAACAATTTAAATGGAGAGAGATTGCCGAACTCTGTGATATAGGAGGTTTCCATGTTCTTGCGACATGAATCGTATGTAGTCAGTCTGCAGATGCAGCAAGTGATTTGGAAGGTAAGTGGAATGATGCTATTTTGTCAAAAGATATCAGGATTAATCGCAGGAATGTTTTACTGCATCTGTACAGGCATTGCTGAGACCACACCTGATGCACTGTGTGCAGGATTGATCCCCTAAACTAAAATAAAAAGATGTAATTCTTTTCGAAGATTTTCAAAGAGGTTTCACCTTACTCATTCCTGGAATGCTGGCCTTTTGTTGGAGGGATTATCTGTTTGATCTTAGCTGAGAAATAGTATTGAACCATCCATGACTTTCTGAAAAGTATATCAGCTGGATGCATATTATCTCCTGTCAGGGAGACTAAAGCTAGAGAATGAACTTTAAGAAAGAGATGCATTGATATTAACACACACACTATGAGACACACATACCAATATTTACAAATTACACAGACACATGTAAGCATGTCGTCAAATTATAAAGTGGAAACTTTTTTTGCGATTGGAAGGAATTGTGTACAACAACAGCAATGACACACCTGCATATAATCCATAATCAGGTTTTCCAGAGAATGTTCCAGGAGATCACACATGGTCCAGTTTGGAGTTCAGTTGACAAAATTGTATGCTCCAACACAGAGAGGGAGAAAATATTCCCTGTTTGAGAAGCAGCAGCCGATTGATCCCTCTCTCTTACTTTGTTCCATCAGATAGCAAAGTGTGAGACCATAAAATCCTTGCGTCATCTTTACCACTTGTCAAGGATTCCTGGTGAGGATTCATTGGAATCTCTCCATTGCCTGAAACGAAGGGAATTCAGCCAAATCCAATTGTTCCAGAAAGATATCCCACTACCAGTTGCTTGTGTGAGCAGAGAGAGCTCAAAGGCAGAATAACATTTGGGGCACTCTATCATTTTACCATTTGTTATGAGTTCAACTTTCTGTGTCTCACATTTTTCTAGAAAATGCCCTAGTCTAAGATCTAAATCATTGGCCACCTCACTAAACTGGCTGCATTTAAGGTTGGTGTAACCAATGGAGGAGTGGGACTGGAAAAGGACATAGTGACCCTTCAATATTTGCTGAAACACAAATGAGAAATTCTCAAAGGGGTGTTCAAGTGGAAATTCCCTTCCCCAGAGGATTGTGGTGCCTAGATGTTTGCATTTATTCAAAGTTGTTTTTGTATGGAGTAAAATGGTATACAGACAGAAACGTGCTGCTGAGATCAAAAGCACATGGAGCGGTGACAAAGTATCTAATGGCCCACTCCTGCTGCTCACTCCTGTGTTGCTATGTTCTATTCAACTCCTCACAGCTCCTGCAAGGAGCAGATGGAGGCCAATTGCTCTAAATACCTCGTCAGAAGTAACACAGGATCTCATCCACTCCCTCAAGACTGTCACACATGGTTTGGTGTCGGTTGGAAAATGTTATTTGGTTTGGAAGACGCCTCTGGTCTCTTTACAGAGTGTTTCCTCTCTGCAACTTGTGGTTCTTTTGTTGGTGACATTTTAGACCCAGATTCACTATGAGTACAATCCCCATACCTCAACAAGAGATGACTCACAAAATACTTTACTCTCTCTGATTGCAACTTTCAATAAAAGAACATTCAGGATAATTACAGCCATTAACTTTGCAATTGCTGAATATGAGGACAAAAGAAACAGGATCAGTTAATTCGGATGATCAAGCCATTGCATAACATCATGGCTGATCTACTGTTGTCATTAACTCCTCTTTAATGCCCAATTCTTCACCCCTTAGCTCTCTGACAGGTCAAAAATCCATCTCACCCCTCCTTAAATGCTTTCAGTGATATAGCTCCCCTAGGTCTCCAGCCCAGATCCTTCCTGACAGAGATTACCTTCTGTGAGAGGAAAGCACTCCCTAAACATACACCGTCACTTATTGATATGAACAAGAGGTGACCACAGGGGCTCAGGAAAGAGTGAATGGCTTTGATACCAAAGCAGTGTTTGACTGAGGATGGCATCGGGACCACTTACTTATTTGAGCTGAATGTGTATAAGGTGTAACCTTCCCACTGGACGGGGTCTTTCCGAAACAAATAAAGAGGTTTAAGGTCAGTCGCCAACAATCCTCTCAGTCCCAGGACATCTCCGCAGGAGATCCTCAGGTTATACTCCTCAGCACAAACATCTTCAGTTGCTCCATCAATGTCTTTTCCCATCATAAGATCAGAAGTAGGTATGATGACTGAAGATCACAGAATGCTCAGAACATTTTGTCCCCGATCAGCTCCTGAACCATTCTGTGTCCATGTGCAGCAAGACCCAGACAGCATTCCGGTTTGTGTTGTTAAAGTGTCGGTAACATTTATGTAAGAGCACGGCCAGATACTGCACATTGTCACAGTTCAAAGAGGAGCTCATTCAGCATCTCAAGTTGGTTGAACACAGGTATAAACTAACATTCAGGAACAAGAAGAGTGACAGCAGATTCAATACTCCTGCCTGTTACACAGGAAGAAGAGTGGTCTGTTCAGTGCATCGAACTGTTAACCAGGAACAGGCAGAACCCAATCAGACATTTAAACCTATCCCTTGAGACCAGAAGGAGGCTGTGCATCCCCACGAGATAGTTATACAGGAACAAGAGGGGGTCATTGATCTTCCAACATAAACAAACAATGAAACCGAGACTGCACTGATAGAGGACTCCATGATGTTAATCATGGTTCCATTGTTTGTAGAACGTGAGCTGCTTTAAGATAGTTTACTGGCAGGGAGGAGGGAAGCCAAATGATTTGTGCCAAGTCTCAAGGAGGCATCTTCCATCACCGAGAAGACACACCCATGTTCTCCATGGAGATCAGAATCTGGTGGGAATAATTAACTATTTTAGCATGAAGGTAGTGTGGCTGCTGTAGGGATTGTGGATAACGAGACTTACAGTGCAGGACCATACACCAAATGCACTGTATTAATGTGGGGAGAGCTTATTCAAACACTTGCCCTCTGTCTCTCTCATGCGACATAGGAATTTGGTGTGGAATGAGGGGAATATTCTCAGAGGCTCTTAAACTATCGACAATCATACAACCCAAGTAAAAAACAAGCCATGGAATTTTTCACGGTATCAGTGTCTGTTTAGAATATCATGAGTGATTGTCCATCCCCCTTAAGGTTCAATGCTATCACCTCTTATTCTCTCACTGAGTTTCACTCACTGCTCATGGTGCCATCATCCCAGCGATTAATCTGGTGAAACTTGAGAGAAAGTCTATCCACATTACCCCAAATACTGCCTCAACAACACTCTCAGGGATTGTCAAAAAACATATTTTGTCTCACTTAGACATCGCCATTTCTTTCCTGTGCCACAAAATAAAACATTCCTTCTCTATGCACTATGACTGACATGGAATTTATAAGTCCCTTACATCAGTAGGTAGCACCAGAGATACCTATGGAGATGTGCATCACTCTCGGGGAGAATTTCACTGAGATTGAACCTAAAATAGGGGATGATCATGTACCTGAATGGAAATGAGATGTAACAATACAGAAAACAGGCAGAGAAAGGGAGCAATCTCTACCTTTGTTCTTCTCTCACAGGATGTATGAAGCCCTGGTCAGGGCAGCATTTTATTTAGATCTTGAACTGAGTGGTTGGTTCAGCTGTTCCACAGAACAGGAAAGAGCAAAACACATAGCTATGGGTTTGTAGGGTTACAACACAGGATAAATCTTCCTGCTTAATTAAAACCAGCAACAGAGAAAAGATTTATCCCATGCAGTAATCTGTGATAGTTCTAGAGTCCAGATCTATTTAAAGTAAAAATTAACAACTTTATTTCTTAAAGTAATACAGAGAATAATAAACAAAAGACTATTTTCAACTTCTTCCTCTGACCTGTCTTTTACCTTCCCCTTCCACAATACTAGTCCGATAAGACTCCTAATTAAGATTTACAAAACAAAACTTCTTATCTCAAAACCAGGAAGCTTTCGGTCCTTCTCCATATTCCTGTCTTCTTTTCTTCTTGGGGACTCTGCTTCACCAGTTACTAATTAATAAAGTTACCTATAGGAGAGCTGTTTTTCAGGCTGTCTTTGGATGCTGGTAGCTCTGAAGTTCTCCTCTCAACTGTTCAATTTTCCATGGTCTTGTACTGCCAAACTATTGGATTGTATCATTGTCTGTTAACATTGTCAATATAAGAAATTGAAACTTGGTAGGTGGGTATTTTGGGTTATAATTTAAAATGCGTTGCTGAAAATGTTTTCAGGCAATGAGCTAATCGGGCTGTTCGACCAAATGTTACATTATATCTATTTTTCAGAACTCTTGGTGCTGTCAGGTAGTTATTGTTGGTTTTTAATTCCTTCCCTGAACAAAATTAAATGTGGAGGGGTAGAGAGACATGCCATTGTTAGCATAGTAAGCAGGAAGGCTTTCAAACGAGAGGCTTCGGACAGCTCCAGTTCAGCAAAATGTACAGATAAACTCAAATAAAGTCTTTTTAACTTTATTGTTACAGCAGTCGAGGTGGCATTTAGGGCAGTCGCGCGCTCCTCTTGTGGGATGTGGCAGCTCAGGGAGATTTCCACCGGCCCTGATGGCTACACGTGTGGGCACTGCACCCAGCTTCAGCTCCTGGGAGACCGTGTTGGGGAGCTGAAGCTGGGCAGCATGGTGGTTCAGTGGTTAGTACTGCTGCTTCACAGCACCAGAGACCAGGGTTCAAATCCTGCCACGGGAAATTGTCTGTGTAGATTGTGCACATTCTCGCCGTGTCTGCATGGGTTTCCTCTTGGTGCTGTGGTTACCTCCCACAGTTCAAAGATGTGCAGGTTAGGTGAATTGGTCATGCTAAACTGCCCGTAGTGTTGGGTGTAGGGGAGTGGGTATAGGTGGGCTGCTCTTCAGTGGGTCGATGCGGACTTGTTGGGCCAAAGGGCCTGTTTACACACTGTAGGTAATCTAGTCTAGGACGCACTCAGGGTCATCCGAGGTAATAACTGTAATATTCCAGTCCAACGTTCATCGCCCTGAGTTTACCTGTCAGTCCTGTTGCAATTAAGTAAACACAATTTAATCCAACAGGCGTTCCTTGCTTCCTGTCATGTTCCAGGCAGAGAGTAGATGGGCGACCACCAGGAATGGCAAAGGGAGTGCAGGAATCCCCTGCGGCCATTCCCCTCGAAAACAAGTAGAGCATTTTGGATTGTTGGAGGCAATGACCGTTCAGGGAAAAGCAGCAGTCGCCAGGTTGGTGGTACTACCACTGGCTCTTGGGCACAGCGGGAAACGGTAAATGTAAACAGGATGTTAAATATAGGAGGGTCGATTGTTCGTGGGACAGATCAGAGATTCTGTGGTCACAAACGGGAACCCAGGATGGTGCATTACTTCCCCGGTGTTAGGGTCCAGTATGTATCCTTGTGGCTGCAGAACATTCTCAAGGGGGAGGGGGAGCAGCCAGAAATCATTATGCACGTTGGCACAAATGATACCCGTAGAAATAGGGACGAGGTCCTGCAGCGTGATTACAGAGAGCTAGGAGAAACATTTTGTTTAAAAAAAAACCTTGACAGTGGTAATCTCCTGAGAGAGAGATTACCGTCCGAGACATGCACTGGAGGGGACACCAATTTCTTGCCGGCCAGTTTTGCTAGGGTTACGAGGGAGGGTTTAAACTAGATTGTCAGGTGGTGGTATCCTCAAGGGCAGGGAGTTAAGTGGAAGGAGATACAGTAATCAGAAATAATAAGGTTAGGCTGGAAAACGACAAAGAGAAAGTAATGCCTTTTGGATAAAATTGCATCTGTTTCAATGCAAGAGTGCTGACAGGTAAGGCCGATGAACTCAGGGCGTGAATAGGTAGGTGGGATTGGTATATTATAGTCATTACAGAAATATGGCTAAGTGACGGATAGGACTGACAGCTTAATGTGCTAGGGAACAGGTGCTTTAGGCGAGACAGAGATTGTGGAAGGAGGGGAGGGGGAGTTGCATTTCTGATTAAGGGGCGAACCACAGTATTAATCAGAGATAAAATAACTGATGGATCACACAGTGAGGCTTTGTGGGTGAAGCTTAGAAATAGGAAGGGAATAGTGAGGTGATTGGGGTTCTAATATAGGCCTCCAATAGTCAACAGGAATGAGAGTAACAAATATGCAGGGAGAGAGGGGAGACTTGCAGGAGCAAGAGGGTTATCATAATAGAAGATTTTTTTTTCTAATAGAGACTGGAGCAGCCAGAATGTTAAGTGATTTGTTGAAGTAGAATCTGTTAAATGCGTCAGGAAATTTCCTCAAGCAGTATATAGAGTGTCCTACTCGGGAAGGGGCAAAGTTCGAAATTTTCTTCGTAAATAGGGCATGACAGGTGACTGAGTGAATAGTGGGGGAGCACTTTGGGACCCATAAACATCGTTCTATTAATTTTCAAATAGTTATGGAGAAGGACAAAACTGGTCCTCAGGTTCATGTTCGACCTTGGGGCGTGGCTCAGGTCCAGGCAGCTGGGATCAAGGGAATCCCTGGAGATATATAAGAGATGCAGGAGTTTACTGAAGAAGGAAATCAGTCGGGTGAAAGGGGGGCAAGAAAGAACCTTGGCTGAGAAAATTAGGATGAATCCAAAAATATTAAAAGAAAAAACAATAACTGGGGAGAAAATAGGACACCTCGAAGACCAAAGTGGACAAGTATGTGTGGAACTATCAGTGATGATTGAAGTCCTTAACAAATATTTGTACTCTATATTTACCATGGATAAAGACATCATGACTTGAGATCTTGAGGAAGTTAGGAGTGATATTTTAGGGACAATCCATATCATAGTAGAGGAGAGTTTGGACGTACTAGAATGTTTGAAAGTTGATAAATCTCACGGTCCTTACCCGATATATCCAAGAGCACCTCAAGGGGATCCAGAAGAATTTGCGGGGACCCTGGCTTATAATGTTGATCATCATTAAAGTAATGTCCCGGAAGACTGGAGGATAGAAAATATTGTGCCCCTATTCAAGCAGAACTGAACAAAAAGAGCCTTGGAACTTCAGATCAGTAGGTAAGTTACTTGAGAAGGTTCTGCGGGATAAGATGTACATGTATTTAGAAAGACAGGATTTGATTAGGAATAGTATGCGTGGCTTTATGCGAGGAAGTTAATGCCTGACAATTTTCTTAAAGTAATTGGATAATGTGACCAGGAAGATTGACTTGGTTGGGGCAGTAGATGTCGAAACACGTGGTGTTGGAAAAGTGCAGCAGGTCAGGCAGCATTCGAGGGGCAAGAGAATCTATGTTTCGGACATAAGCCCTTCATCAGGAACGTTCAAAACATCGATTCTCCTGTTCCTCTGATGCTGCCTGACCTGCTGTGTTTTTCCAGTACTACACTTTTTGACACTGATCTCCGGCATCTGCCACTCACTTTCTCCATGGGCAGTAGACTTAATCAATATGGATTTCAGGTACAGCAGAAAAGAATGAGGATTTTTAGTCCGTGGAGCCTGATATACAATTACAGGAGGAGACCAATAAACCCCTCGGGCCTATAAAACTGTAACCAGATCATGCAGCACCAGTATCCAGTTGCACATCAACATGATCAGTCTATTCAGCTACTTGAAGTCAGTAACACAGGAAATGGAACAGGCCACAAAGTGACTGGACTAAGGGATATACTGGAATAAAATCAGGCTACATAGCCCTCAGGCCTGCCCTTCCATTCAGTAAGTCAGGGCTGATCTGCATCGGCTGCAATTTCTCTTTCATGCCCAATTCTTTGTAGCCCTCGACTCTCTCTCGGGTCAAAATCCGTTGACACCCACTCGCACCCCCCAAACATTTCAGTGATGTAGCCTCCCCTAACTGTCTGGTTCCAAACATCACTACCCCCTGAGAGAAGGAAACACTCCCCACACATATACCTTGGCCTATTGACATGTATGGAGGATATGAACACAGTTTAAAGTTACTGGCCCTGATATCAAGACAGGATTTCATAAAGCAAGATGTCAAGGAGACCGAACAAAATTGAACTTGATGAGAATCAGTTGTAAACTCCCCGCTGGTTGAATCATTCAGAGCACAATAGGGCTGGTGGACATCATTCCTCCCAGTCCCTGGATATCTCTGTGGGCAATCCTCAGGGTAGTTTCTTCGGCACAAACATCAATGTCTTTCCCTCTGTCATACGATCAGGGATGGGGATATTCTGTGAAGATTACAAAATGTTCAGAACAATGAGTGACCTCCTAAGGTACTAAAGTATCAAATGTGGACAACATTCAAGCTTGTCCTATTAATGTATAGGTAACATGAATCAAAAGCATTTCCACGGTTAAAAGAAAGAGGAACCACTTCAGCATCTCTAGCTGGTTTCACAGTAATATAAGAAAGCCATTCAACCCATCAGATCTATTGGATAACAAGAGGCGCAATGGGTTCACTCACTCCTGCCTGTTATACAAGAAGACAATTAAAAAAAAAACAGCAGGTGTTGGAATCCAAAATACACACGCAGGAAGCTGGAAGAACAGAATAAACAAGGCAGCGTCAAGACTTTGAGAAGTGAATGCCTTGGATATAACCCTTCGTCAGGACTGGGGATGGGAGGAAGGGGGTCTATAGATAAAGGGGTGGGTGAGGAAGGAGGAGACAGAGTGGCGAGGTGGGGATAAGTGAGCACAGATAAAGGATATCAGCGGGTTGGTGATGGGAGTGCTGAATCTAGTTGGTAGCAGGACAAAAGATTGCTCAGAGAAATGGAAGGCAGGGGAGGGCTTGGGAATGGAGTCGGGGGGATTGGAAGGGAGGTTATTTAAAATTGGAGAATTCGACTGTTGAGTCCCCGGGGTGTTGGTTGCACACGTGACAGATGAGAACTTGTTTTCCAAATTATGATTTGGAAAATCGACTTTTCGGGCAAAAGCCCTTCATCAAGAGTAGAGGCAGAGTGCCTGCAGGGTGGAGAGATAAATGAGAGGAGGATGGGGGTGGGGAGAAATTTAGTATTGAGTAAAATAGATGAATGGGGGTGGGGATGGAGGTGATAGGTCAGGTCGGAGGGTGGGGTAAGGTAGCAAAGAGTCCAATGTGTGAATTTGGGTGGGGATGATGGTGATAGATCAGAGAGGAGGTTGGAGTGGATAGGTGGAAAGAAAGATTGGCAGGTGGGACAAGTCATGGGGACAGTGCTGAGCTGGAAGTTTGGAGCTGGGGTGAGGGGGGAAGGGGAAATGAGGAAACTGGTGAAGTCCACATTGATGCCCTGGGGTTGAAGTGTTCCGATGCAGAAGATTAGGTGTTCTTCCTCCAGGCATCGGGTGGAGAGAGAGCAGCGGTGTAGGAGGCCCAGTACCTCCATGTCCTCGGCTGAGTGGGAGAGAGAGTTGAAATGTTGGGCTTCAGGGCGGTGTGGTGGATTAGTGGGGGTGTTCCAGAGAAGATCCCTAAAGCGCTCTGCTAGGAGGCGTCCTGTCTCCCCAATGTAGAGGAGACCGCATCGGGAGCAACGGATACAAGAAATAGTATTAGTGGGTGTTCTTTTAAGATTTTGATGGATGTGGAAGGCTCCTTTGGGACCTTGGCTGGAGGTGAGGGAGGAGGTGTGGGCGCAGGTTTTGCAATTCCTGCAGTGGCCAGGGAAGGTGCCAGGATGGGACGGTGGGTTGCAGGGGGGCGTGGACCTGACCAGGTAATCACGGAGGGAATGGTCTTTGCAGAAGGCGAAAAGGGGTGGGGAGAGAAATATATCCCTGGTGGTGGGGTCTGTTTGGAGGTGGCGGAAATGTCGGTGGATGATTTGGTTTATGCGAAGGTTGGTAGGGTGGAAGGTGAGCACCAGGGGCGTTCTGTCCTTGTTACGGTTGGAGGGGTGGAGTCTGAGGGCGGAGGTGCGGGATGTGGACGAGATGCGTTGGAGGGCATCTTTAACCACGTGGGAAGGGAAATTGCGGTCTCTAAAGAAGGAGGCTATCTGGTGTGTTCTGTGGTGGAACTAGTCATCACGGGAGCAGATACGGCAGAGGCGGAGGCATTGGGAGTACGGGATTGAATTTTTGCAGGAGGTAGGATGGGAAGAGGTTTCATCCAGGTAGCTGCAGGAGTTGTTGGGTTTGTAAAAAATGTCAGTGTCAAGTCGGTCGTCACTAATGGAGATAGAGAGGTCCAGGAAGGGGAGGGAGGTGTCAGAGATGCTCCAGGCAAACTTAAGGGCAGGATGGAATATATTGGTGAAGTTGACGAATTACTCAATCTCCTTGTGGGAGCACGAGGTGGCACCAATGCAGTCATCAATATAGCGGAGGAAAAAGGGAGGAGTGATGCTGGTGTAAATGTGGAAGATGGACCTTTCGACATAGCCAACAGAGACAGGCATAGCTGTGGCCCATACGGGTGCCCATGGCTACCCCTTTGGTTTGGAGGAAGTGGGAGGATTCAAAGGAGAAATTGTTGAGGGTGAGGAGTAGTTCAGCCAAACGAATGAGAGTGTCGGTGGAAGAGTATTGTTCGGAACATCGGGAGAGGAAAAAACGGAGGGCTTGATGGTCATGGTCATGGCGGATGGAGGTGTAGAGGGATTTAATATCCATGGTGAAGATGAGGCGTTGGGGGCTGGGGAAAGGGAAGTCTTAGAGGAAGTGGGGGGCGTGGGTGGTGTCTAGAACGTATGTGGGAAGTTCCTGCACTAGGGGGGATAGGACAGTGCTGATGGAGGTAGAGACGTGTTCAGTGGGGCAGGAGCATGCTGAGACAATGTGTCGGCCAGGGTGGTCAGGCTTATGGATCATTGGAAGGAGGTAGAATCGGGCAGTGCGGGGTTCCTGGACGAGGAGGTTCAAAGCTGTGGGTGAGAGATCTCCTGAGGTGATGAGGTTCTGTATGGTCTGGGAGATGATGGTTTAATGATAGGGTGGGGTCATGGTCGAGGGGATGGTAGGAAAAGGTGTCTTCGATATGGCGTCTGGCTTCAGCGGTACAGGGGTAAGTGCGCCAGACTATCACTGCACCCACTTTGCTGTCTTAATGGTGATGTCGGGATTGGAGCAGTGGGATTGGAGGGCTGCGCGTTGTGAGGGCGAGAGTTTGGAATGGGGAGGGGGTAGACAGGTTGAGGCGGTTAACATCCCAGTGGCAAATGGGAATGAAGAGGTCGAGGACGGGTAGTAGGCTGGCACGGGGTGTCCAGGTGGAAGGAGCGTGTTGGAATTGGGTGAAGGGGTCCTAGGAAGGTGGGCAGGGGTCCTGATTATAAAAGTGAGCACGGAGGTGGCAGAAGAAGTGTTTGACGACACGGCATGTATTAAATTCATTGATGCTTGGGCGGAGGGTGACACAAGTGAGTCCTTTGCCGTGGACTGATCTTTCATCCTCCGTGAGGGCCAGATCTGGAAGGATAGCGAAAACTCGGCAGGGCTGGGAGCTCGGACCCGGTGTGAGGGTGGAGATGGGAGAGGGGTCGGAGCGTATAACTGGAGTGGGTGTGGTGGTGGGGGGAATGGGGGTGGAGTCATGAACAGGGGTGGTGTTCCTCACAGGGTTCTGGGGTTTGGATAGTGACAAGGTTCCCCATGGGAGACTGATTCTCAAGGTTAGCTCTCACGGAATGCAGGGAGTACTCGCCATTTGGATAGAGAACTGGTTCAAAGGAAGAAGACATAGGGTGGTGGTGGAGGGTTGTTTTTCAGATTTGAGATCTGTGACCAGTGGAGTGCCACAAGGATCAGTGCTGGGTCCTTTACTTTTCGTCATTTACATAAATGATTTGGATGCGTGCATAAGAGATACAGTTAGTAAGTTTGCAAATGACACCAAAATTGCAGGTGTAGTGGACAGCAAAGAAGGTTTCCTCAGTTTCCAACAGGATCTGGACCAGATGGGCCAATGGACTGAGAAGTGGCAGGTGGAGTTTAATTCAGATAAATGCGAGGTGCTGCAGTTTGGGAAAGCAAGTCTTAGCAGGACTTATACACTTAATGGTAACGTCCTAGGGAGTGTTACTGAACAAAGAGATCTTGGAGTGCAGGTTCACAGCTCCTTGAAAGTGGAGTCGCAGGTCGAGAGGATAGTGAAGAAGGCGTTTCATATACTTTCCTTTAATGGTCAGAGTATTGAGTACAGGAGTTGGGAGGTCATGTTGCGGCTGTGCAGGACATTGGATAGGCCACTCTTGGAATATTGCGTGCAATTCTGGTCTCCTTCCTATTGGGAAGACGTTGTTAGACTTGAAATGGTTCAGAAAAGATTTGTAAGGATTTTGCCAGAGTTGGAGGATTTGAACTATAGGGAGAGGCTGAACAGGCTGGGGTTGTTTTCCCTGGAGCGTCAGAGGCTGAGGGATTACCTTATAGAGGTTTGTAACATTATGAGGGTCATGGATAGGATAAATAGACAAACTCTTTTCCCTGGGGTCGTGGAGTTCGGAACTAGAGGCCATAGGTTTAGGGTGAGAGGGAAAGATATAAAAGAGACCTAAGGGGCAACTTTTTCATGCAGACCGTGGTACATGCATGAAGTGAGTTGCCAGAGGTAGTGGTGGAGGCTGGAACAATTGCAACATTTAAAAGGCATTTGGATGGGTATATGAATAGGAAGAGTTTGGAGGAATATGGGCCAGGTGCTGGCAAGTGTGACTAGATTGGATATCTGGTTGGCATGGACAGGTTGGACTGAAGGGTCTATTTCCATGCTGTACATCTCGATGACTCTATGTCTACCAATCCCCATTTTTCAAGGCCGCTTGTTACATTCTAATGAATCTCCAGATAACCTTTGCATTATTTTACAGACAAAATATAGTTCGCCCTTATCATAACCATGCTGACTCTCTGTGAATCTTTTCTATATGCCCTGCAGTCGCTTCCATACTAACAGACTCTCACAGATTCCCAGCAATAATGGTGAGGCAAAGTGTTTCCTGCTTTCAGTCTCGCTCGTTTCTTGAAGACAGGCGCCACACTGGAGGGTCTCCAGTTCCACTGGGTGACTCCTTTAATCCAGAGAGTTATGTAATCTTTCACACAGAGTCACCAGCCAATCTGTGATCACTTCTCCTAAAACCAGCGATGAATTGCTGATGACCTGTTTACCATTGGTCTTATCTGTTTGAGAAATGTCTTGTTCCTTTTGTTAGAGACAGTTCTAGATCTTCCCTCCTATTATCATTTTCTTTATACCATTGAAATATTTACAGCACCTTCACCTGTGAGGAACGATGTAAAATGCTGGTGTAAATTACCTGTCTGTTCCCTTGCATCTGCCAGTCTTCCTCTGGCAGCGCATTCCATAAACAGATAACCCTTTGTGTAAAATAAATTCCCTTTTCCTACCTTTTAAATCTTCCCCCTTCCACCATAAACCTATGGCTCTATGATTTAATTTTCCTATCCTGTGGAAAAGACCTTGGATTTTCACCCTATCCATGCCGCCCCGATCTTGTAATTTTCTATAATGTCACCCCTCAACCTCCTACACTCCATTTGATAATAACTTCAAGAAAAAACATTTAAAGGTCAGCACAGCAAATTTGATTCAATGTTAAAAGTGACAGGTAAACAATGCTCAGCCCAAACTTCATACTGTTATTTGTTTACTTCTTTATGTTACAATACTGAGGCAGCATGAAAATCTTACTAGTGCCAATAAGCCATCAAGCACATGAATTCCTTTGTCTGACGGAGGTGATAATCTCTACAATGAAAAGGTATCTCTACCCAGACCTATATAATACCACATGTTCAACATTCTCCCTCCTGGCCTCCCTATGATTTTATGTGGTTGTGTCTTCTTTATCTTGCATTCAATAGAGAGAACCCCTTTCACCCATTCACATCTTAATTTAAATTCATTTTATATCACCTTCGTTCACCACTGCTCAAAGCCTGTTTATCTGTTGTCACTCCCTCTTTTCGCTGTCACCTACCCCCACCTCTGGCAAGGGACTAAAATGCACAGTTTCCAATCATTTTCAGTTCTGAGGCAGTGTCAGACTGGACTTGAAACGCTAACTCTGTTTCTCTGTCTCTGTAAATGCTGCCAGACCTGCTGAGTTTCTCCAGAAATGAATAGGCACAGCAGAAATTTTCAATTAAACAAATAACTATGGATACTGGAAATAAAAATACACAAATTGCTGTAGAAAGTGGGAGCTTTGTCGAAGGGTCACTGGACCCGAAAGATGAACTCAGCTTTCTCTTCACAAGATGCAGCCAGACCTGCCTAGTTTCTTCAGCAGTTTCTGTTTTTGAACATTTTCCAAAGACGTATGTCGAATCTGCTCAAATGCCCTGTCCAGCACAGAGCGCTGTACATTGGGAAGGGAACAAAAATGCAAAGTGCACAAGTTCATTGTCTCTGAAACGACATAAGTCTGGCATCACTGACACGACAGAGGTCTTAATCATGGTCAGGGAGAAAAACAGAGGAAAAAACATTCATTTCAAACACAGTAGATGTTATGATGGGAAAGAAAATGATTCAGATGAATATTTTAAAGTATCTGAGTTATGTAACAAATTGGAGGCGTGACGTCAACGTGAGATCTTCATCAGAGTGCGATTATGAAACTGGATGTGTTCGCACATCAGAAACCAGGTTAGGTCACTGAGTACAGGGCTGAAAGGTGAACAGGTCTCAGTGTGAACTGGGGGAAAGTTTTTGGAATTGATTTTCAGATATTGCAGCTCACACCTGGTTATCATGTGATGCTGTAGATCACAGCAGCGGCCGCAGCAGAATTACATTCAATCACAATCCATAATTTTTCCCCAAATATAATACATCAGTCTACCATTATCATCAAGCCGAGTGCTGGTTCAGGAACGGGTTTGGGTGAACATGCCAGAATCAGAATCATGTGTATCTAAACCTGATGACAACCCATTCAAGCTACCGCACTTGACTGGTTACATTACAAACAGCAGACCTACCATCTGGTGGAGAGGGGGAAATAATCCCAAGACAAAAAGATAAGAACGAAACTCTGCAGCCATGCCACATCCCGTCATCAATGTCGATGGACTTATAAACAACTTACTGTAGGAGAGGACTCCACAAATATCCCCAGCCGTGTACATCAGTGTAAAAGACAAGAATGTAGTATCTGCACCATCCTCAGCCAAAAGTGTTGGTTCTATAATCCACCTCACCCTCCTCATGATGCCCACAGTATCACAGATGCCAGTCTTCGATCAATTTGATTCGCTGTACGTGACATGAAGAAACAGCTGAACACAGTAGATACGACACAGACAATGGGTCCTGACTCCATTCCTGTAATAGGACTGAAGACTTGTGCTGCACAACAAGCCGTGTCCCTGGGGAAGCTGTTTCAATCCAGCTCCAACTCTGACATCTGCCTGGCCACGTGGAAATTTCCTCAACTATATCCAGTCCCATAACAAGGGAGTGACTACAGTCTGACCATTTACCACGTCCTCAGTCCCGTCGCGATAGTCGCAGTGGTGGGTGTTCTTTTGGACAGAGCTGTCAAGCAGCACAGAAATAATGTGCTCAGTGTGGTTTCTGATAGGTCCCCATGTGGAGATGGTGTTGTTGTGGAAATGTCACTGGATTATTGATCCAGACCAGGATAATGCTCTGGCAGCTGGTGGAATTTAAAAACAATTAACAAAATATAGAGACATAAAATCTGCTGCCAGTAATATTGTCCTTGAATCTAATGTCCATTGTAAACATCTTTTCTTTCCCCAATGTACTTTCAGGAAGTAAATCTCCCGTGCTTCCTCGTCTGTCCTACAAGTGTCTCCTGACAAACAGGCATGTGATAAACTCTGAAATGGTCTCTGGAACTGCCAAGCAAGACACTCAATTGTATCAAATTGTTCTTAAAGGATAAACCCAGTCAGAACACTGGCAACGAGCTTTGGAAAAGGGAACGGGAAACACAGTCCTTTCAACCAGACAGATGCTGCCTTCCTAATGTTTACGAGCATGTGACAACAACGACAGAGCTTTCCCACAGACTGCACAGAAACATCAGGAAGGGAACAGGGCATTAGACACTTTTAGCTTTCCTTGTTCTAGCTCATGGAGAAAAGTTTACTTTTATAACCCTGGTTAATACATTCTTCAGAAACTCATCAATTCCTGTCTTATGCTGCTCAGTGATTGACCATCCAACCCATACCATCACAGAAGCAGTGGCTCTGTACTGTCATAAATACAGCACGATCTACATTAGTCCCACTTTCCGATACGAGGCCCATAACCATGTATGTTATGGCACTTCAAGTGCACGACCATGTGTTTATTGACGGTTGTGAGGTTACCTGTGTCAGCTGCCTTCTCAGGAAGTGCATTCCTGACCCCAACAGCCTCTGGATGAAAACCAATCTTCAAATCCTCACTAAACATCAAACCCTTCACTTTAAAATGATACTCCCTTGTTCTTCGCCCTTTGACTGAAAGGAACAGCTGCTGTCTATCCATCCTGTCCATGGCCCTGGTAATCTTATCCTTCTGAAGCACGTCCCTCTCAGCCTTCTCTGCTTCAAAGTAAACAACCCGAGCTGATCTACTCCATCCAAGGGAACATCCTGGTGAATCTCCACTGCACCCTCTCCAGTGCAATCACATACTTCCTGCAATGTGACTCCCAGAACTGTACATAGTATTCCATTTGGCCTCACCTTGGGCGGCACGGTGGCACAGTGGTTAGCACTGCTGCCTCACAGCGCTAGAGACCCGGGTTCAATTCCCGCCTCAGGAGGGTGACTGTGTGGAGTTTTCACATTCTCCCCGTGTCTGCGTGGGTTTCTTCCGGGTGCTCCGGTTTCCTCCCACAGTCCAAAGATGTGCAGGTCAGGTGAATTGGCCATGCTAAATTGCCCGTAATGTTAGGTAAGGGGTAGATGTAGGGGTATGGGTGGGTTGTGCTTCGGCGGGGTGGTGTGGACTTGTTGGGCCGAAGGGCCTGTTTCCACACTGTAAGTAATCTAATCTAATCAAAATTCCACATAGCTCTTATAATCTGTGCCTCCATGAATAAAGGCTATGTTTATGGTCGCTATGCTTTGTCAACTTGTGCATTAACCCGTTTAATCACATTCAGGGATATGTGGAGAAGCACCCTCTGAGCTTCCTAGTGTGGTGCTATTCACTGAGTGTCCCCCCCCTCCCCCCCCCCCCCCCCGTCTGGTTCATAGTGCATCATGTACTTCCATAGTACATCACCTCATATTTATCAGGGTTAACATCCCCGGCCATTGATCCACCCATTTGATCATTCCATCTGTATCTTCCTGTAATATAAAGGCCTTCCTCCTCACTGCCAACCTACCAGCCAAACTTTGTGTCAAACGCAAACTGATTTATCGCACTCACCACAACCCCCTCCATATTCACAGCTGCATCATTTATGAATACTACAAAAAATAAGGTTAAAAATCACACAACACCCAGTTATAATCCAACAGTTTTATTTGGACGCACGAGCTTTCGCACCTCTGCTCCTTTATCACGTGATTATGCTCTTTGAAAGGTCGTGCCTCCAAATAAACTGTTGGACTATCATCTAGTGTTCTGTAATTTTTAAATTTTGCGCAAGCCAGTCCAACACTGGCATCTCCGAACCACAAATAATATGGGACACAGCACTGATCCCTGTGGTACACAATTGGATACTGGTCTCCAGTCAAACAAACAGACTTCTACCAGCAGACCTTCTGTCTCCTACCACTAAGTGGACTTGGATGCAACTTGGCAAGTCACTAATGAGTCCTACCTGTTTCCTGGTTATTCTGTTCCACTTGACATACTAGTAGAATATCTGGGGATTCTCCCTAATCGTGTCCTGACAGCAGGTTTCCATGTCGCTGTGTTGGTCAGTCCCCTTCAAATGAAGAATTGCCTTCTTATTGCAATCTGAAATGGTCCATCTTTTACCTGCCATTATTTGCCTTAAATGTAGAGTAGGCAGCCAGAGAAAAATCCTGTTTATTTCCACCTTGTCATATGTTTAGTGACTTTTCTAAATTTCACCTCTCATTGTTTGAATCTCTAAAGAACACAGGCCGAGTTTCCACATCAGGCAATGTCGCCAGCTGAGGGATTAATCTGGAGAATGTCCATTGCACACCTTCTGTGGTCAGTATATTCTTTCTCAGATTGGATCACCAACACTGGACTCAATACTCTATGTACAGTTTCATTAGCAAGCTGTGAAACTGCTTCAACATGACCTTCCGACTATATTCTGATTCTCTTAAATGAAGGCGAACATGACTCGAACTTTCCACTTCTATATATTCCTCCAATAACCATTCACATTATTTATAAGATCACTGCATGAGTTCTGATAAAAAAAACAGCCGCCTGAAAATCGAAATATGTCATTTCTATGTTGCAATAAACAAGTTCATATCATTCTGAAGTTTGTCAAGGATGAAGACTCTGTTAGACTCTGTCAGTGTATAAGATCCTCTCCAATGTTGCTGTTAATTTCTAAATATCCAATATCTGATCCTACATAATAGATTCCTTCAGTTTCCCTACAGATGTCAAGTTAATCGGTCTGCAGTTCTCCACACTATCTCTTCTTCCCTTTGCAGTTACTTGAATCTCTCCCATCCATCTACAATGCTTGGAACACATTTACTAACTTCCAGCTCTGCAGAATGTACATGGGAAAAAACAGTCATCGACAGCGCAATTAATGCGTCTATTGCTGATTTATTTCTAATATTTTGATACGAAGTACAATTGGCTCATCAGACTTATCAATGCTCAATCCAGCTACAAATCTACTATGCTAGCCTTCAACTTCTATCTTGTTACTGATATGAATTGACTTTATGTCTTTAGTGATCATTTGGTATTTCTCAGCGATTTTCTGGATCTTCATCCGTGATGACAGATGCAAAGTAACTCGTTACTTTCTTGGCAATTTCCCTGTTCTCCACAACAACCTCTCCTCTCCCGATTACAAAATTCCACATTTGACCTTCCCATTATTTTGTTTTCTTTGCAATACAGATTGTAGATTTATGCAGTCTTCGTGTTCTTCTTTCACAGAATCATTAAAAGCCCACAGTATGAAAAAGGCCCTTAGGCCCAACAAGTCCATCCTGCCCCTCCGAACAGTAACCACCCAGACCCATTCCCATCCAATTCTACATTTTGCGACTGATGCACCTAATCTACACATCCCTGAACACTTTGGGCAAATAAGCATGTCCATTTCACCTAACCTGTAAATCTTTGGACTGTAAGAGGAAACCAGAGTACTCGGAGGAAACCCATGCAGACACGGGGAGAATATGCAAACTCCACACAAACAAATTTCTGAGAATTCTCCGGTTTCCACAATGTCTAAAATTCTTCTGAACTCACTTCCTATGATTAATATAATCTTTAATTTATTATGTAAACCTTCATTAAGTCATGTGCCCTTTCTTTGGTGATTCTAATTAAAGAAATAGACATATGTGTCAGTCATTACAGTATTTCTGTAGATCTCATCGTCCTGACCAGGTGTATGAAAGAACATAGCAAGAGGCGAGAGAAGATATTGAAGGGGTCCTGGCTGATCTTTTTGCATTATCACTGGCCCCGGGGGAGGTCCCGGAAAACTAAAGGATTAGTGAACGTTGTGCCCTTGTTCAAGAAGGGCTGCGAAGAAGAACCTGTGAACTATAGACCAGTTAGCTTAACAACTGTGACATGTAATTTCCTTGAGAAGGTTCTGAGAGATAACATATACATGCATTTGAATAGACACTGTTTCATAAGGAGCAGTCAGCACTGCCTTGTGCATAGGATATCTTGGCTCACAATTCTTTAGCGTTCTTTTGAGGAAGGGACCTGGAATGTTGATGAGGGTAGGGTGGTAGACGGAGTCTATCTAGATTTCAGAAAGGCCTTTGATAAGGTTCCACATGATAGACTGCTCTGAAAGGTTCGATGGCATGGAATCCAGTGGCATCTAGCAAATTGGATATTCAATTGGCTTGATGGTAGAAAGCAGAGGCTAATACTGGAAGGATGCTGGTTGGACTTGAGGCCTGTGACTAGTGGAGTGTCTCAGGGGTCAGTGCTGGGCCTATTACTGCTTGTTATCTATATTAATGATTTGGCTGAGAATGTGCAAGGCATGATTAATAATTAGGCTGATGACAATAAAACAGGCAAAACTGTGAACAGTGAGAAAGGTTATCAGAAATTGCAGCAGGACCATTATCAGCTGGGGAAGTGAGCCAAGAAATGGCAAATGGAGATTAATTTCGATATATGTGGGGTGTTGCTTTTTGGAAAGTCAAATCCAGGTTGGAGTTTAGTGGTGAATGTTAGACCCTGAAGGAGTGTAGAGGAACAGAGGGACCTTGGAGCTGAGGTCCATGGTTCTCTGAATGTGGTTGAACGTAGACAGGGCAGTGAAAAATGCTTTTGGCACACTGGCCTTCATCAGTCAGGGCATTGAGTATAGGAGTTGGCGAGTTATATTGCAGTTGGACTGGACGCTGGTGAGGCATGCACTTGGAGTATTGTGTTCGGTTTTGTTCACTTTGCCATAGGAAGGATGTGATTAAACTGGAAAGAGGACAGAACAAATGTACAAGGATGTTTCCAGTACTCAACGGTCCGACTTGTAGGGAGAGTTTGGACCAGCCAGAACATTTTCCTTTGACTGTAAGAAACTGAGGGGAAATCGTATAGAAAAGCAGAAAATCATGAGATGCGTGGATAAGATGAATGCACTCATTTTTTCTGCCAGTTTTGGGAATGAAAGTCTAGAAGACATCAGGTTAGAGGTGAAAGAATAAAAAGGACCCTGAGCACCAACGTTTTTATGCAGAGATTGGTACACATATGGAATTAGCAGACAGCGGTTTGGTTGAGGCACGTACATTTACAACGTTCACAAAAGGCTTTTAGACAAATACGAGGATAGGAAAGATTTAGAAGAATAAGGGACAAGGGCAGGGAAATGGAATTCGCAGGATGGACATTTTGGTCGGCACAGACCACACTGGTCCAAAGGGCTTGTACTCATGCTGCAGGGCTCCATGATTCTATGACTCTAACAACCATGGTGTGTCCACCACATCATGCTCAAACGTTCTATATTGTATACAGGCGCCGCGTAAAATATAAAATATTAACGTCTCTAGTCCTCAGAGCAAGGTTACTAATGAGTCACAACGTACTCTTCAACCAACCTGTTACACGCTTATGGAATTTATTTTTCATAACATTAGCAGTCACTTAGTTAATGCAGTTTAGATGCAATTTGAGATCAAGCAATAACACTGCTGCACCCACAATATTTGTATCTCTAATTTCCAGAGCATACAATGCACAGAATTTGCACGAGAGCATTGGTTTAGATACATAATACACCAATGCTTGGTTCTCTTTCCTATTTGTAAGATCCACCAAAACTGATTCTGTGGAATCTGAGGGATAGGGTCTGTGGCATTATTAGTGATAGACTTGGACAAGACATTCGGGCAGTGTCATCTCGACGCTGACATGATCTGAAGAACTGACCAGCATCACAGGACAATGATCAATATCCTCCCCACTCTGTCAGGTTAACTGTCACCGTATTCTCTCTGCTCCCTCACACTCACTAACCCCTAACAAGGCTCACAATCTATCTCCAAATAAGGCTCACGCACGACTACGCTAACGATTGAATTCAGCACCCTCCCACCCCACCCCCTCCCCGCGTGCTCTCTCTCCCTCCACTATACTCCCAACACTAATAATCCTGCATGGATACAACACTATGGACTGACTCCCTCCGGAACCTTGCCATTCCCCCTCCCCCTCCACCTACACCAGCACTAACAGCAGGGTCAAGGGTATAAGTCCTTCATCAGGAATGTGCCTGAAACATCGAGTCTCCTGTTCATTGGATGTGCCTGGCCTGTTGTGCTTTTCCAACATCACATTTTTCGAGTCTACATCTGTACGAGGCATTGTTAATACCGCATCTGGCACATTATGTGCAGTATTGATCCCTTAACCTAAAAATAAGTTTTAGAAGCTTATCAACAATGTTTTGTTCACACTTTCCTGGAATGAAGGCGTTTTGTACTGAAACATTATCAGTTTTGGACTTAGATGAGAAATCCTTTTGAAGCATACACGATTTTGAGAAAAATCAGCTGGATGCACATTTTCTCTTCTCAGGGAGGCAAAAACTATGGAATAAATCTTAAGAATAAAATGTATTGATTTTAGCACAGATATTATGAAGACATCAAACGATTTTTAAAAATTAAGCATATGCATACCAAAATATCATCAAATTAAAAAGCAGGAATTTTCTCGTTTACTAATGAAAGGCACTGTGTATAACAACAGCAATGATGCACTTGTCTATCGTCCATTCTGATCCAATCCAGAGAATGTTCACGACGAGCACACACGGCCCAGTTTGGTGTTCAGTTGACATGATTGCATGTTTCAACACAGAGAGGGAGAACAATGTTCCCTGCCTGAGAAGCAGCAGCCGATTGATCCCTCTATCTTCTTTTGTTCCACCTGACAACAGTAAATTTCTGACTCACCTCTACCTGATGAGTCGTGGAGTATTCCTGATGAGAGGTTCATTGGAATCTCTCTCTCATCTGCAGCAAAGGGAATTCAGCTAAATCCAACTATTCTGGGGAGAAATCACATCACAAGTAACTTGTCAAAGCAGAATGGGCAGCACGGTGGCTCAGTGGTTAGCACTGCTGCCTCACAGCACCAGGGTCTCAGGTATGATTCCAGCCTCGGGCGCCTATCTGTGTGGATTTGCATTTTCTCCCAGTGGCTTCGTGGGTTTCCTTCGGGTGCTCTGGTTTCCTCCCACTGGTCCAAAAATGTGCAGGTCAGGTGAATTAGCCATGCTAAATTGCCCATAGTGTTTGGTGCATTAGCCAGAGGGCAATGGCACTGGGTGGGTTCATCGATGGAGGGTCGGTGTGGACTTGTTGGGCTGAAGGGCCTGTTACCACACTGTATGGAATCTAATCTAATAACTTCAGAGGACCGAATAACATTTGGGACAGTCTGTCATCTATCCACTTGTTATGAGTTCAACTATTACGAAACTCTGGAAAGCTTTCATTTTTCTGTTTTGTCTTAAGATGTGTGCGTGCGAGTTTCACATATTTCTAGAAGATGAGCCAGGCTGACATTTATATCATTAGCCATATCACTAAACTTTGAAATTTGTTGTAAACAGTGGAGCAGTGTGACTGCAAAAAGAAACACTGACCCTGCAGCATTGTTTGGTGGACGAATGACAAATTCTAAAAGGGCTGTTCAAGTGGGAGTTCCCTTCCCCAGAAGTTTGTGGCGCCTGGATGTTTACATTTATTCAAAGTTGTGTTCGTTAAATATTTGATAGACAAGTGAATGCAGAAAATGGTGCACGTACAGAAGAAGTACTGCTGAGACTACAATCAGATCAGCTACGATTTTCGTGCGTGGCAGAGCAAAGACAAAGTGCCTAATGGTCGACTCCTATTCCTCAGTCCGATGTTCCTATATTCCATTCAGCCCCTCACAGCTCCTGCACAGGAGTAGATGGAGGCCAATTGCTCGAAATACCTGGTCCACAGTAATACAGGATCTCCTGCTCTGCCTCACAATTGTCACACACCGTTTGGCGTGGGTTGAAAAATGTTAATTCAAAATCCAGCCTGTGCTCAAAAGACGCCTCTGATCTCTTTCTAGAATGTCTCCTCTCTGCAACTTGTGCTTCATTTGTTGGTCAAGGTGCAGATCCAGATACACTGTGAATACAGTCCCATACCTCACCCAGAGATGACTCCGAAAATGATTTGCTCTCTCTAACTGCAACATCCAATAATGGAATGTTCGGGGAAAATCACAACCAATAACTTTCTAATTACAGAATATGAGAATTTAAGGAACAGGATCGCATGGTAATTCGGATGGTCAGGCCTGCCGTGCCATTGTATAAGATTATGGATGATCCACTGTTGTTATCAACTCTGCTTTATTTCCCAGTTCTTCACATTCCTCAATTCTATGGCAAGTCAAAAACCCACCTACCTCCTTTGTACATACTTTCAGTGATCTAGAGCCCCGAACTCTCTAGACCAGATAATTCCTGACATTCACTATCCTCTGTGAGAAGGTTACACTCGCCAAACATGCACAATAACCTGTTTGCATGTTCAAAAGAGGTGAACACAGCAGCTCATGTAAGACTGACAGACTCTGATAGCAAGACCGGAGTTGACTCAAGCTAGTATCAAGATACGTTGACTAAATTAAATGTAATAGGAATCAGTCACAATCTCTCCACAGGGGGTCGGAGGAAGATGTTCATGGTTGGGGGACATCAATCCTTTCAGTCCCGGGACATCCCTACAGGAGATCCTCAGGGTAGCTTCCTCGACACAATCATCTTCAGCTGCGTCATCAATTTCCTTCCTCATCATTACGTCAGAAATGGGGATGATCACTGAAGATCACACAATGTTCAGAACATTCCCCCCCACCCCACCCCCACCCCCATCTCCTGAATCATTCTGTGTCCATGTGCAGCAAGACCCGGACAGCATTCCAGTTTGTGCTGTTAACGTGTCGGTAACATTCACGTAACAGCACAACCAGATACTGCGCATTTCCATAGTTAAAAAAGGACCTCATTCAGCATCTCAAGCTGGTTACACACGAATATGAGCTAGCATTCAGCTCATCGAAACTACTGAATGGGAAGACTCGCAGTACATTCAATACTCCTACCTGTTACATAGAAAGAGGAGGGGTCGGGTCAGCACATCGAATTGTTAAACAGGAACAGGTCGAGCCCAGACCGTCTCTCGAAACTGTTAGATGGGACCAGGAAGCGGCCATTCAGCCTCGCAAAGGCTTATACAGGAACAGGAGGATATCACTGATGCTCCAACATGACAATTCACAGGAGCAGATCATGATGTTCATTGTGGCTCCATTGTCTCCGGAGCATGTGCTACTTTAATGTGGTTTGCTGGCAGTGAGGAGGGAAGCGAGATGTTTTCTGTCAAGTCTCAAGGAGACATCTTCCATCTCCGAAAAGGCAGACACATGTTCTCCGTGGGGGTCATGAGCTGGTGGGAATAGTTAACTGTTTTAGATTGAAGGTACTGTGGCTGATGTTGGGATTGTGGATAACATTACGTTCAGTGCAGGATCACACACCCAATGCACTGTATTAATATGTGGAGTTTTTAGTTCAGTGTCTGGATTTCCTGCTCTCTCATTGATATGGGGAGTGTGTGTGGTTGGGGAGAATGTTCTCAGAGGTACTAAAAGTATCTAGAATTTCATAAACATGGTAAAGAAAGAAACCGAGGGATTTATCACCGCATCAGTGTCTGTTTAGAACATCATGTGAGATTGTCCATCCCCCGGGTCACAGATGTCGTGCTGTGCCTCAGAGAGTGTCACAGTCAGTCTCAGAGAGGGTCAGAGAGTGTCACAGTGTGTTACAGTCTGTCAGAGCATGTCACAGTGTGTCTCAGAGTGTGTCAGAGAGTTCCACAGTCTGTGAGAGAGTGTCACAGTGTGTTTCAGAGAGTGTCTCAGTCTGCCTCAGAGTGTCAGAGAGTGTCACAGTCGGTCTCAGAGAGGGTCAGAGTGTGTCACAGTGTGTTACAGTCTGTCAGAGTGTGTCACAGTGTGCGTAAGAGAGTGTCAGAGAGAGTCACAGTGTGTTTAAGAGAGACTCACAGCGTGTCTCAGAGTCAGAGAGAGTCGGAACGTGTAACAGTGTGTCTCAGAGAGTGTCACAGTGTGTCACAGTCTGTCAGAGAAGTTTACAGTATATTTCAGAGTGAGTCAGAAAGTGTCACAGTCTGTCTTTGAGAGTGACACAGTGTGTCTCAGAGAGTGTCACAGTGTGTCTCAGAGAGTCAGAGAGTGTCACAGTGTGTCCACGTAAGTGTAAGAGACAGACATAGAGTGTCACAGTCTGTGAGAGAGTGTCAAAGTGTGTCTCAGAGAGTTTCAGAGATGGTTAGAGTTTGTTTCAGAGTGGTTCACAGTCTGTGAGAGAGTGTGACAGTGTGTCTCAGAGAGTGTCAGAGTGAGTCAGAGAGTGTCATAGTGTGTCATACTGTGCCTCATAGAGTGTCACAGAGAGTCAGACTGTATCACAGTGTTTCTCAGGGAGTCAGAGTGTGTCACGGTCTGTCTCAGAGAGTGACACTGGGGGTCACGCTCTGTCAGAGAAGGCTGCAGTATATTTTAGAGTGAGTCAGAGGGAGTCAGAAAGTGTCACAGTCTGTCTTTGGGAGTGACACAGTGTGTCACAGTCTGTCAGAGAGTATCACAGTGTGTCTCAGATAGGGTAAGAGAGTGTCACAGTGCATCTCAAATTGTCAGAGAGAGTGATAGATTGTCCCAGTGTGTCTCAGCGAGTGTCAGAGTGTGTCGCAGTGTGTCACAGTCTGAGAGAGCTTGTCACAGTGTATTTGAGAGAGTGTCAGAGAGTGTCACAGTGTGTCTCAACTTGTGTCAGAGAGTGTCACAGTGCATCTCAAATTGTCAGAGAGAGTCAGAGAGTATCACAGTGTGTCTCAGAGAGTCAGAGTGTGTCACAGTGTGTCTACATAAGTGTCAGAGACAGTCATAGAGTGTCACAGTCTGTGAGAGAGTGTCACAGTGTGTCTCAGAGAGTGTCAGAGATGGTTAGAGTTTGTTTCAGAGAGGTTCACAGTCTGTGAGAGAGTGTGACAGTGTGTCTCAGAGAGTGTCAGAGTGAGTCAGAGAGTGTCGCAGTGTGTCATACTGTGCCTCATACAGTGTCGCAGAGAGTCAGACTTTATTACAGTCTATCTCAGGGAGTCAGAGTTGTCACAGTCTGTCTCAGAGAGTGAGACCGGGGGTCACACTCTGTCAGAGAAGGCTACAGTATATTTTAGAGTGAGTCAGAGGGAGTCAGAAAGTGTCACAGTCTGTCTTTGGGAGTTACACAGTGTGTCACAGTCTGTCAACGAGTATATCACAGTGTGTCTCAGAGAGTGTCAGAGTGTGTCGTGTGTGTCACAGTCTGACAAAGCGTGTCACAGTGTATTTGAGAGAGTGTCAGAGAGTGTCACAGTGTGTCTCAACATGTGTCAGAGAGTGTCACAGTGTGTCTCAGAGAGTGTCACAGTGCCTTTCAGTGAGAGTCAGAGAGTGTCACAGTGTGTCTCAAAGTGTCAGAGAACATTTTGGTGATGGTGACCACAATTCTGTGACTTTCACCTTGGTTATGGAGAGAGATAGGTGCGCACAACAAGGAAGTTTTTACAATTGGGGGAAGGGAAATTACGATGCTGTAAGACAGGATTTGAGGAGCATACATTGGGAGCATAGGCTGTCAGGGAAGGATGTGGTGGAAATGTGGAACTTTTTCAAGGAGCAGATACGACGTGTCCTTGATATGTATGTACGTATCAGGCAGGAAAGAAATGGTCGTGTGAGGGAGCCTTGGTTGACGAGGGAGGTTGAATGTCTAGTAAAGAGGAAGATGGAGGCTTGCATAAGGTTGAGGAAACAGGGTTCAGACAGAGCAGTAGAGGGATACAGGATAGCCAGAAGGGACCTGAAGAAAGGGATTAGGAGAGCTAAGAGAGGGCATGAAAAATCCTTGGCGGATAGGATCAAGGAAAAACCCAAGGCATTCTATGTGTATGTGAGAAACCTGAGAATGACGAGAACGAGGGTAGGTCCGATCAAGGACAGTGGTGGGAGACTGTGTATTGAGTCGGAAGAGATAGGAGAGGTCTTGAACAAGTACTTCTCTTCAGTATTTACGAACGAGAGGGACCGTATTGTTGAAGAGGAGAGTGTGAAATGGACTGTTAAGCTAGAAGAGATACCTGTTAGGAAGGAAGATGTGTTGGACATTTTGAACAACTTGAGGATAGACAAGTCCCCCGGGCCTGACAGGATATATCCTAGGATTATGTGGGAAGCAAGAGAGGAAATTGCGGTACCGTTGGCAATGATCTTCTCGTCTTCACTAGCAACGGGGGTGGTACCAGGGGACTGGAGAGTAGCGAATGTTGTGCCCCTGTTCAAAAAAGGGAATAGGGATAACCCCGGGAATTACAGACCAGTTAGTCTTACTTCTGTGGTAGGCAAAGTAATGGAAAGGGTACTGAGGGATAGGATTTACGAGTATCTGGAAAGACACTGCTTGATTAGGGACAGCCAGCACGGATTTGTGAAGGGTAGGTCTTGCCTTACAAGTCTTATTGAATTCTTCGAGGAGGTGACCAAGCATGTGGATGAGGGTAGAGCAGTGGATGTAGTGTACATGGATTTTAGTAAGGCATTTGATAAGGTTCCCCATGGTAGGCTTATGCGGAAAGTCAGGAGGCATGGGATAGAGGGAAATTTGGCCAATTGGATAGAAAACTGGCTAACCGGTCGAAGTCAGAGAGTGGTGGTAGATGGTAAATATTCAGCATGGAGCCCAGTTACAAGTGGAGTTCCGCAGGGATCAGTTCTGGGTCCTCTGCTGTTTGTAATTTTTATTAATGACTTAGATGAGGGAGTCGAAGGGTGGGTCAGTAAATTTGCAGATGATACAAAGATAGGTGGAGTTGTGGACAGTGAGGAGGGCTGTTGTCGGCTGCAGAGGGACTTAGATATGATGCAGAGCTGGGCTGTGGAGTGGCAGATGGAGTTCAACCCTGCCAAGTGTTAGATTGTCCATTTTGGAAGAACAAATAAGAATGCGGAATACAGGGTTAATGGTAGGGTTCTTAGTCAGGTGGAGGAATAAAGGGATCTTGGGGTCTATGTACATAGATCTTTGAAGGTTGCCACTCAGGTGGATAGATTTTGTAAGAAGGCCTATGGTGTATTATCGTTCATTAGCAGAGGGATTGAATTCAAGAGTCGTGAAGTGATGTTGCAGCTGTACAGGACTTTGGTTAGGCCACAGTTGGAGTACTGTGTGCAGTTCTGGTCGCCTTACTTTAGGAAAGATGTGGAAGCTTTGGAGAGGGTGCAGAGAAGATTTACCAGGATGTTGCCTGGAATGGAGAGTAGGTCGTACGAGGATAGGTTGAGAGTTCTCGGCCTTTTCTCGTTGGAACGGCGAAGGATGAGGGGTGACTTGATAGAGGTTTATAAGATTATCAGAGGAATAGATAGAGTAGACAGTCTGAAACTTTTTCCCCGGGTACAACAGAGTGTTACAAGGGGACATAAATTTAAGGTGAAGGGTGGAAGGTATAGGGGAGATGTCAGGGGTGGGTTCTTTACCCAGAGAGTGGTGGGGACATAGAATGCGCTGCCCGTGGGAGTGGTAGAGTCAGAATCATTGGCGACCTTTAAGCGGCATTTGGATAGGTACATGGATAGGTGCTTAATCTAGGATAGAAGTTCGGCACAACATCGTGGGCCGAAGGGCCTGTTCTGTGCTGTAATGTTCTATGTTCTATGTTCTATGATCTATGTTCTATGTTCTAGAGTGTCACAGCCTGTCAGAGAGTGTCACGGTGTGTCTCAGAGAGTGTCAGAGAGAGTGGAAGTGTATCACAGTGTGTCTCTGAGAATGTCAGATAGGATCAGAGAGTGTCACAGTGTGTCTATGAGGGTGTCACAGTGTGTCACAGAGAGACAGAGAGAGTCAGAAAGTGTCACAGTCTGTCTCAGAGAGTGTCACAGTGTGTCAGAGAGAGTCACAGTGTGTCTCAAAGAGTGTCACAGTGTGTCTCAGAGAGTCAGAGGAAGTCAGAAAGTGTCACAGTTTGCCTCAGAGAGAGTCGGAGAGTGTCACAGTGTATCTCAGAGAGAGTCTTTGAGAATCAGAGAGTGCCACAGTCTGTCTTAGAGAGTGTCAGTGTGTCAGAGAGTGTCACAGTGTGCCTCAGAGAGTTCACAGTGTGTCTCAGAGAGAGTCAGAGAGTATCACAGTGTGTCTCAGAGAGTTCACAGTGTGTCTCAGAGAGAGTCAGAGAGTATCACAGTGTGTCTCAGAGTCAGAGAGAGTCAGAAAGTATCACAGTCTGTCTTTGAGAGTGCCTCAGTTTGTCACAGTCTGTCAGAGAGTGTCACAGTGTGCCTTAAAGAGTGTCAGAGAGAGTCAGAAAATGTCACAGTCTGTCTTTGAGAGTGCCTCAGTGTGTCAGAGTCTATCAGAGAGTATCACAGTGTTCCTTAGAGAGAGTCAGAGAGAGTCAGAGAATGTCACAGTGTGTTTAAGAGAGTGTCAGAGAGGGTCACAGTGTGTCTCAGAGAGTGACACAGTGTGTCTCAGAGACTCAGAAAGAGTCAGAATGTTTCACAGTATTTCTCAGAGAGTGTCACTGTGAGACACAATCTGTCAGAGAATCTTACAGTGTATTGCAGAGTGTCTCAGAAAGAGTCAGAAAGTGTCACAGTGTGTCATACTGTGTCTCAGAGAGTGTCAGTGAGTGTCAGCATTTGGTTCAAAGTGTGTCACAGTCTGTGAGAGAATGTCACAGTGTGTCTCAGAGAGTGTCCGATAGGATCAGAGAGTGTTGCAGTGCGTCTCAGAGTGTTAGATAAGAACAGTGCGTGTCAGTGTGTCTAAGAGAGTGTCAGAGAGTGTCACAGTGTGCCTCAGAGAGTGTCCGATAGGATCAGAGATTTTCACAGTTTGTCTAAATAAATGTCAGAGAGAGTCGGAGAGTGTCACAGTCTCTCAGAGAGTGTCACAGTGTGTCTTAGAGAGTGTCAGAGTGAGTCATAGAGTGTCTCAGTGTGTCATACTGTGCCTCATAGAGTGTCAGAGAGAGTCAGACTGTATCACAGTGCGTCTCAGAGTGTGTTACAGTCTGTCTCAGGGAGTGTCATAGTGGGTCACAGTCTGTCAGGGAAGGTTACAGTATATTTCAGAGTGAGTCAGAGGGAGTCAGAAAGTGTCACAGTCTGTTTTTGAGAGTGTTACAGTGTGTCACAGTCTGTTAGAGAGTGTTACAGTATGTCTTAGAGAGTGTCAGATAGGATCAGAGAGTGTCACAGTGTGTCTCAAATTGTCAGAGGGAGTCAGAGAGTGTCCCAGTGTGTCTCAGCGAGTGTCAGAGTGTGTCACAGTCTGTCAGAGAGTGTCATAGTGTGTCTCAGAGAGTGTCAGAGAGTGTCACAGTGTGTCTCAGAGAGTGTTACAGTGTGTCTCAGAGAGTGTCAGATAGGCTCAGAGAGTGTCCCAGTGCGTCTCAAGTGTCAGAGAGAGTCAGAGAGAGTCACAGTGTGTCTCAGAGAGTGTCAGATAGAATCAGAGACTGTCACAGTGTGTCTCAGAGAGTGTCACAGCCTGTCTCAGAGAGTGTCACAGTGTGTTTCAGAGAGAGTCAGAGAGTGTCATAGTGTGTTTCAGAGAGAGTCGGAGAGTGTCACAGTGTGTCACAGACTGTCAGAGAGTGTCAGAGAGTGTCACATTGTGTCTCAGTGCGTGTCATAGTGTGTCTCAGAGAGTCAGAGAGATTTAGAAAGTGTCACAGTCTGTCTCAGAGACTATCACAGTCTGTCTCAGAGAGTGTCACAGTGTGTCTCAGAGAGTGTCAGAGAGTGTCACAGTGTGTCTCAGAGAGTGTTACAGTGTGTCTCAGAGAGTGTCAGATAGGCTCAGAGAGTGTCCCAGTGCGTCTCAAAGTGTCAGAGAGAGTCAGAGAGAGTCACAGTGTGTCTCAGAGAGTGTCAGATAGAATCAGAGACTGTCACAGTGTGTCTCAGTGAGTGTCACAATATGTCTCAGAGAGTGTCACAGTGTGTCAGAGACTGTCACAGTTTGTCTCAGAGAGTGTCACAGCCTGTCTCAGAGAGTGTCACAGTGTGTTTCAGAGAGAGTCAGAGAGTGTCATAGTGTGTTTCAGAGAGAGTCGGAGAGTGTCACAGTGCGTCTCAGAGAGTGTCAGATAGGATCAGAGACTGTCACAGTGTGTCTCAGTGCGTGTCATAGTGTGTCTCAGAGAGTCAGAGAGATTCAGAAAGTGTCACAGTCTGTCTCAGAGACTATCACAGTCTGTCTCAGAGAGTGTCACACTGTGTCTCAGAGAGTGTCACAGTGAGTCTCAGAGAGTCAGAGGGAGTCAGAAAGTGTCACAGCCTGTCTCAGAGAGTGTCACAGTGTTTACATTACATTACAGATTAGATTACATTACAATGTGGAAACAGGCCCTTCGGCCCAACAAGCCCACACCGCCCCGCCGAAGCGCAACCCACCCATTCCCCTACATTTACCCCTTACCTAACACTACGGGCAATTTAGCATGGCCAATTCACCTAACCTGCACATCTTTGGACTGTGGGAGGAAACCGGAGCACCCGGAGGTAACCCACGCAGACACGGGGAGAACGTGCAAACTCCACACAGTCAGACCCGGGAATTGAACCCGGGTCTCAGGCGCTGTGAGGTGACACTGCTAACCACTGTGCCCCCGTGCTGACCACAGTGTGTCACAGTCTGTCAGAGAAGGCCACAGTATATTTCAGAGTGAGTCAGAGAGAGTCAGAAAGTGTCACAGTCTGTCAGAGAGTGTCACAGTGTGCCACAGTCTGTCAGAGAGTGTCACAGTGTGTCACAGAGAGTGTGAGAGAGAGTCACAGTGTGTCACAGAAATTCTCACCGTCTATCAGAGCGTGACACAGTGTGTCTCCGAGAGTGACAGAGAAAGTCAGAGCATGTCATATTGTCACAAGCTGTCAGAGTGTCACAGTGTGTCGTGCTGTGCCTCAGAGAGTACCAGAGAGTGTCACATTCTGTCTCAGAGAGTGTCAGAGAGAAACATCATGTGTCTCAGAGAGTCAGTAAGTGTCACAGTGCGTCACAGTCTGTCACAGAGTGACACAGTGTGTCTCAGAGAGTGTGAGAGACTGTCAAAGTGTGTCTCAGCGAGTGTCAGATAGGAACAGAGACTGTCAGAGTGTGTCTAAGAGAGTGTCAGAGAGAGACAGAGAGTGTCACAGAATGTAACAGCCTGTCAGAGAGTGTCACAGTGTGTCTCAGAGAGTGTCAGATAGAAGCAGAGAGTGTCACAGTGTGTCTCAGAGAGTCAGAGAGGGGCAGAGAGTGTCACAGAGTTTTCCAGAGTATCAGAGAGAGTCACAGAGTGTCACAGTGTGTCTCAGAGAGTGTCACAGTGTTTCTCAGAGAATGTCAAAACGTGTCACAGTGTGTCTCAGAGAGTGTCCAATAGGATCAGAGATTTTCACAGTGTGTGTCAGAGTCAGAGTCAGAAAATGTCACAGTCTGTCTCTGAGATTGTCACAATGTGTCACAGTCTGTCAAAGAGTGTAGCAGTGTGTTTCAGAGAGAGTAAGAGAGTGTCACAGTGTGTCACAGTCTGTCAGAGAGTGTCACAGAGAGTTTCAGATAGTGTCAGAGAGTGTCATATTGTGTCACAGAAATTGTCTCAGACTGTCAGAGCGTGACACAGTGTCTCAGAGAGTGACAGAGAGAGAGAGTCAGAGAGTGTCACAGCGTGTCTGAGAGATTGTCAGAGAAAGTCAGAGAATGTCACAGTTTGTCACAACCTGTCAGAGAGTGTCACAGTGTGTCGTGCTGTGCCTCAGAGAGTGTCAGAGAGTGTCACATTCTGTCTCAGAGAGTGTCAGAGAGAATCAGCATGTGTCTCAGAGAGTCAGTGATTGTCGCAGTGTGTCACAGTCTGTTACAGAGTGCCCCACTGTGTCTCAGCGAGTGTCAGAGTGTGTCGCAGTGTGTCACAGTCTGACAGAGCGTGTCGCAGTGTGTTTGAGAGAGTGTCAGACAGTGTCACAGTGTGTGTCAGAGACTATCACAGTGCCTTTCAGAGAGAGTCAGAGAGTGTCACAGTGTGTCTCAGAGAGTGTCCGCGTGTGTCACAGTGTGTCTAAAAGTGTCAGAGAGAGTTAAAGATGTCACTGTGTGTCTCAGAGAGTGTCAGCGAGCATCACAGTTTGTCTCAAAGTGTCAGAAAGAGTCAGAGAGTGTCACAGTGTGTCTCAGAGATTCAGAGAGTCAGAAATTGTCACAGTCTGTCTCAGAGAGTGTCATAGTGTGTCTCAGAAAGTGTCAGAAAGTGTCACAGTGTGTCACCGTCTGTAAGAGCGTGGCACAGTGTGCCTCAGAGAGTGGCACAGTGTGTCTCAGAGAGTGTCACAGTGTCTCAGAAAATGTCACCCAGAGTTAGAGAGTGTCACCATCCATCAGAGAGTGACATTGTGAGACACAGAGAGTGTTACAATCTGTCCCAGTCTGTCAGAGAGTGTTACAGTGTTTCTCAGAGAGTGTGGGGCAGCGCCACAGACTGTCTCAGAGTGTCAGAGAGTTTCACAGTGTGTCTCAGAGAGTGTGTGAGAGAGAGAGTCATAAATGTCACAGTGTGTCTCAGAAAGTGTCAGAGAGGGACAGAGAGTGTCACAGAGTTTTCCAGAGTATCAGAGAGAGTCACAGAGTGTCACAGTGTGTCTCAGAGAGTCAGAGAGTGTCACAGTATTTCTCAGAGAGTGTGGGAGAGCGCCACAGAGTATCTCAGAGTGTCAGAGAGTGTCACAGTGTTTCTCAGAGAGTGTCAAAATATGTCACAGTGTGTCTCAGAGAGTGACAGAGAGTGTCACAGAGTGTCACAGTGTGTCTCAGAGAATGTCAAAACGTGTCACAGTGTGTCTCAGAGAGTGTCCAATAGGATCAGAGATTTTCACAGTGTGTGTCAGAGTCAGAGTCAGAAAATGTCACAGTCTGTCTCTGAGTGTGTCACAATATGTCACAGTCTGACAGAGAGTGTAGCAGTGTGTTTCAGAGAGAGTAAGAGAGTGTCACAGTGTGTCACAGTCTGTTAGAGAGTGTGACAGCGTGTCTCAGAGTATGTCTCAGTGTGTCTAAGAGAGTGTCAGAGACTCTCACACTCTCACAGTCTGTCAGAGAGTGTCACAGTGTGTCTCAGAGAGTGTCAGATAGGATCAGAGTGTGTCACAGTGTGTCTCAGAGAGTGTCAGATAGGATCAGAGAGTGTCACAGTGTGTCACAGTCTGTTAGAGAGTGTGACAGTGTGTCTCAGAGTATGTCTCAGTGTGTCTAAGAGAGTGTCAGAGACTCTCATACTCTCACAGTCTGTCAGAGAGTGTCACATTGTGTCTCAGAGAGTGTCACAGTGGGTCACAGTCTGTCAGAGAGTGTCACAGTGCTTTTCAGAGAGTGTCAGTGAGTGTCATAGTGTGTCTCAGAGTGTGTTGTATAGGATCAGAGAGTGTCACAGTGCGTGTCAAATTGTGAGAGAGGGTCCCGCTGTGTCACAGAGTGTGTCAGAGTGTGTCACAGTCTGTCAGAGAGTGCCACAGTGTGTTTCAAATTGTCAGAGAGGGTCCCAGTGTGTTGCAGAGTGTGTCAGAGTGTGTCACACTCTGTCAGAGATTGTCACAGTGTGTTTGAAAGAATGTCAGAATGTCACAGTGTGTGTCAGAGTGTGTCACAGTCTGTCAGAGAGTGCCAAGTGCGTCTCAGAGAGTGTCTCAGTGTGTCAGTCTGTCAGAGTGGGTTCATTGTATCTCAGAGAGTGTCAGACAGTATCACAGTGTGTGTCAGAGTTTGAGAGAGAGTCTGAATGTGTCGCTATCTGTCAGAGATTGTCACAGTCTGTCAGAGAGTGTCACAGTGTATTTCAGAGAGAGTCAGAGAGTGTCACAGTGTGTCTCAGAGATTGTCTGATGGGATCAGAAAGTGTCTCAGTGCATCTCAGTGTCAGAGAGAGTCAGACACTGTGACAGTGTGTCTCAGAGAGTGTCAGATAGGATCAGAGAGTGTCAATGTGCGTCATAAAGTGTCACGGTCTGTCAGAGAGTGTGGCAGTGTGTCTCAGAGCATGTCAGATAAGACCAGACAGTGTCACAGTGCGTCTCAGAGAGTGTCTCAGTGTGTCTAAGAGAGTCTCAGAGAGAGTCAGTGTCACAGTCTGTCAGAGAGTATCACATTGTGTCTCAGAGAATGTCACAGTGTACACAGTCTGTCAGAGAGTGTCACAGTGTGTTTCAGAGAGAGTCAGAGAGTGTCACAGTGTGTCACAGACTGTCAGAGAGTGTCAGAGAGTGTCACATTGTGTCTCAGAGTGTGGCGGGTAGGATCAGAGCGTGTTTCAGTGTGTCACAGTCTGTCAGAGAGTGTCACAGTGTGCCTCAGAGACAGTCAGAGAGTGTCACAGTGTGTGTAAGAGTCTCAGAGAGAGTCTGAGTGTGTCACAGTCTGTCTCAGAGAGTGTCACAGTGTGTCACAGTCTGTCAGAAAAGGCTACAGTATATTTCAGAGTGAGTCAGATAGAGTCAGAAAGTGTCACAGTCTGTCTTTGAGAGTGCCTCACTGTGTCACAGTCTGTTAGGGAGTGTCACAGTGTGCCTCAGTGAGAGTCAGATAGAGTCAGAAAGTGTCACAGTCTGTCTTTGAGAGTGTCTCAGTGTGTCACAGTCTGTCAGAGAGTGTCACAGTATACCTCAGAGAGTGTCAGAGAGAGTCAGAAACTGTCAGTGTGTCTTTGAGAGTGTCTCAGTGTGTCACAGTTTGTCAGAGAGTGTCACAAAGGATCACAGTGAGTCTAAGATTGTTTCACAGTGTGTCTCAGAGTGTCAGAGAGAGTCAGAAAGTGTCACGGTCTTTCTCAGAGATTGTCACAGTGTGACACAATCTGTCAGAGAATCTTACAGTGTATTGCAGAGTGTCTCAGAGAGAGTCAGAAAGTGTCACAGTGTGTGATACTGGGTCTCAGAGAGTGTCAGCATTTAGCTCAGAGACAGTCACAGTCTGTGAGAGAGTGTTACAGTGTGTCTCGGAGAGTGTCAGAGAGTGTCACAGTGTGTCATACTGTGTCTCAGAGAGTGTCAGAGTGTCAGCATTTGGCTCAGAGATGGTCACAGTCTGTGAGAGAGTGTCACAGTGTGTCTCAAAAATGTCAGAGTGAGTCAGAGAGTGTCACAGTATGTCAAACTGTGCCTCAGAGAGTGTCATAGAGAGTCAAACTGTATTCCATTATGTCTGCGAGAGTGTCAGATAAAATCAGAGAGTGTCACAGTCCGTCTCAGAGAGTGTTACAATGCTTCTCAGAGAGTGTCAGAGAGTGTCACAGTGTGTCTCAAATTGTCAGAGAGGGTCCCAGTGTGTCTCAGACAGTGTCACAGTGTGTCACAATCTCTCAGAGAGTGTCACAGTGTCTTTCAGAGAGAGTCAGAAAGTGTCACAGTCTGTCTTTCAGAGTGTCTCAGTGTGTCACAATCTTTCAGAGAGTGTCACAGAGTGTCACAGTGCGTCTAAGATAGTTTCACAGTGTGTCTCAGAGTGGCAGAGAGAGTCAGAAAGTGTCACAGTTTTTCTCAGAGAGTGTCACAGTGTGATACAATCTGTCAGAGAATCTTACAGTGTATTGCAGAGTGTCTCATAAAGAGTCAGAAAGTGTCACAGTCTGTCTTTCAGAGTGTCTCAGTGTGTCACAATCTTTCAGAGAGTGTCACAGAGTGTCACAGTGCGTCTAAGATAGTTTCACAGTGTGTCTCAGAGTGGCAGAGAGAGTCAGAAAGTGTCACAGTTTTTCTCAGAGAGTGTCACAGTGTGATACAATCTGTCAGAGAATCTTACAGTGTATTGCAGAGTGTCTCATAGAGAGTCAGAAAGTGTCACAGTGTGTCATACTGTGTCTCAGAGAGTGTCAGCATTTGCCTCAGAGACGGTCGCCGTCTGTGAGAGCGTGTTACAATGTGTCTCCGAGAGAGTCAGAGAGTGTCACAGTGTGTTTCAGAGAGTGTCACGCAGTGTCACAGTGTGTCTCAGAGATTCAGAGAGAGTCAGAAAATGTTACAGTCTGTCTCAGAGAGTGTCACAGTGTGTCAGAGAGAGTATCCGAAAGTGTCACAGTGTGTCACCGACTGTAAGAGCGTATCACAGTGTGTCTCAGAGATTCGGAGAGAGTCAGAGAGTGTCACAGTCTGTCTTTGAGAGTGTCACAGTGTGTCACAGCCTGTCAGAGAGTGTCGCGGTGTGTCTCAGAGAGGGTCACAGTGTATTTCAGAGAGAGTCAGAGAGTGTCACAGTGTGTCTCAGAGATTGTCTGATGGGATCAGAAAGTGTCTCAGTGCATCTCAGTGTCAGAGAGAGTCAGACACTGTGACAGTGTGTCTCAGAGAGTGTCAGATAGGATCAGAGAGTGTCAATGTGCGTCATAAAGTGTCACGGTCCGTCAGAGAGTGTGGCAGTGTGTCTCAGAGCATGTCAGATAAGACCAGACAGTGTCACAGTGCGTCTCAGAGAGTGTCTCAGTGTGTCTAAGAGAGTCTCAGAGAGAGTCAGTGTCACAGTCTGTCAGAGAGTATCACATTGTGTCTCAGAGAATGTCACAGTGTACACAGTCTGTCAGAGAGTGTCACAGTGTGTTTCAGAGAGAGTCAGAGAGTGTCACAGTGTGTCACAGACTGTCAGAGAGTGTCACATTGAGTCTCAGAGTGTGGCGGGTAGGATCAGAGCGTGTTTCAGTGTGTCACAGTCTGTCAGAGAGTGTCACACTGTGTCTCAGAGAGTATCACAGTGTGTCACAGTCTGTCAGAGAGTGTCATAGTGTGTCTCAGAGCGACAGAGAGAGTCAGAAAATGTCACAGTCTGTCTCAGAGAGTGTTACAGTGTGTCAGAGCGTGGCACAGTGTGCCTCAGAGAGTGTCAGAGAGTGTCTCTGAGTGTCAGAGAGAGTCAGAAAGTGTCACAGTCTCTCCCAGAGAGTGTCACAGTGTGTCACAGTCTCTCAGAGACGTTTACAGTATATGTAAGAGTGAGTCAGAGAGAGTCAGAAAGCGTCACAATCTGTCTCAGAGAGTGTCTCAGTGTATCACAGTCTGTCAGAGAGTGTCACATTGTGCATCAGAGAGTGTCAGAGAGAGTCAGAAAGTGTCACAGTCTGTCTTTGAGAGTGTCTCAGTGTGTCACATTCTGTCACAGAGCGTCACAGTGTGCGTCAGAGAGTGTCAGAGAGAGTAAGAAAGTGTCACAAACTCTCTAAGAGATGTCACAGTGTGTCTCCGAGAGTCAGAAAGTGTCACAGTGTGTCTATGAAAGTGTCAGAGAGTGTCACAGTGTGTCACAGTCTGTCAGAGTGTCACAGTGCGTCTCAGAGAGAGTCCGATAGGATCACAGAGCTTCACAGTGTGTGTCAGAGAGAGTCAAAAAGTGTCACAGTCTGTCTCAGAGAGTGTCACAGTGTGTCTCAGAGAGTGTCACAGTGTGTCACAGTGCGTCTCAGAGAGAGTCCGATAGGATCACAGAGCTTCACAGTGTGTGTCAGAGAGAGTCAAAAAGTGTCACAGTCTGTCTCAGAGAGTGTCACAGTGTGTCTCAGAGAGTGTCACAGTGTGTCACAGTCTGTCAGAGAGTGTCACAGTGTGTTTCAGAGAGAGTCAGCGAGTGTCACAGTGTGTCTCAGAGAGTGTCACGGTGTGTCTCAGAGAGTGTCAGATAGGATCAGAGAGTGTCACAGTGTGTCTCAGAGAGTGTCACAGTGCGTCTCAAGGTGCCACAGTGTGTCACAGTCTGTTAGAGAGTGTGACAGTGTGTCTCAGAGTGTGTCTCAGTGTGTCTAAGAGAGTGTCAGAGAGTGTCACAGAGTGTCACAGTGTGTCTCAGAGAGTGTCCAATAGGATCAGAGATTTTCACAGTGTGTGTCAGAGTCAGAGTCAGAAGATGTCACAGTCTGTCTCTGAGAGTGTCACAATATGTCACAGTCTGTCAGAGAGTGTAGCAGTGTGTTTCAGAGAGAGTAAGAGAGTCTCAGAGTGTGTCACAGTCTGTTAGAGAGTGTGACAGTGTGTCTCCGAGTGTGTCTCAGTGTGTCTAAGAGAGTCTCAGAGGCTCTCATACTCTCACAGTCTGTCAGAGAGTGTCACATTGTGTCTCAGAGAGTGTCACAGTGTGTCACAGTCTGTCAGAGAGTGTCACAGTGTGTCACAGTCTGATGGAGAGTGTGACAGTGTGTCTAAGAGTGTGTCTAAGTGTGTCTAAGAGAGTGTCAGAGACTCTCACACTCTCACAGTCTGTCAGGGAGTGTCACATTGTATCTCAGAGAGTGTCACAGTGTGTCACAGTCTGTCAGAGAGTGTCACAGTGCTTTTCAGAGAGTGTCAGTGAGTGTCATAGTGTGTCTCAGAGTGTGTTGTATAGGATCAGAGAGTGTTACAGTGCGTGTCAAATTGTCAGAGAGGATTCCGCTGTGTCACAGAGTGTGTCAGAGTGTGTCACAGTCTGTCAGAGAGTGTCACATTGTGTCTCAGAGAGTGTCACAGTGTGTCACAGTCTGTCAGAGAGTGTCACATTGTGTCTCAGAGAGTGTCACAGTGGGTCACAGTCTGTCAGAGAGTGTCACAGTGCTTTTCAGAGAGTGTCAGTGAGTGTCATAGTGTGTCTCAGAGTGTGTTGTATAGGATCAGAGAGTGTCACAGTGCGTGTCAAATTGTCAGAGAGGGCCCCGCTGTGTCGCAGAGTGTCAGAGTGTGTCACAGTCAGTCAGGGATTGTCACAGTGTGTGTCACTTTCTGTCAGAGAGTGTCACAGAGCATCTCAAAATCTCATAGTGTCCCAGCATGTCTCAGAGAGTCTCAGAGAGTGTTACAGTGTGTCACAGACTTTCAGAGAGTGTAACACTATGTTTCAGAGAGAGTCAGAGAGTGTCACAGTGTGTCTCAGAGAGTGTCAGAAAGCATGACAGTGTCTTTCAGAGCGTGTTATAGTACATCTCAAATTGTCAGCGAGAGTCAGAGTGTGTCACAGTGCGTCTAAGAGAGTGTCAGAGAGTCACAGTGTGTTTCAGTGTGTCACAGTCTGTCAGAGAGTGTAACAGTGTGCCTCAGAGAGTGTGCGATAGGATCAGAGAGTTTCACAGTGTGTGTCAGAGAGACAGGGAGTGTCAGAAAGTGCCACAGTCTGTCTCTGAGAGTGTAACAGTGTGTCACAGTCTGTCAGAGAGGGTAGCATTGTGTTTTAGAGAAAGTCAGCGAGTGGTACAGTGTGTCTCAGAGACTGTCACAGTGTCTTTCAGAGAGAGTCAGCGAGTGTCACAGTGAGTCTCAGAGATTGTCAGATAAGATCAGACAGTGTCACAGTGCGTCTCAGTGAGTCTAACAGAGTCTTAGAGAGAGTCAGAGTGTCACAGTCTGTCACAGAGTGTCACATTGTGTCTCAGAGCGTGTCACAGTGTGTCGCAGTCTGTCAGAGAGTGTCACAGTGTGTTTCAGAGAGAGTCAGAGAGTGTCACAGTGTGTCACAGTCTGTCAGAGAGTGTCAAAGTGTGTTTCAGAGAGAGTCAGAGAGTGTCACAGTGTGTCTCAGAGTGTGTTGGATAGGATCAGAGAGTGTCACAGTGCATGTCAAATTGTCAGAGAGGGTCCCGCTGTGTCGCAGAGTGTATCAGAGTGTGTCACAGTCAGTCAGAGAGTGTCACAATGTGTCTTATAGAGTGTCAGAGTGTGTCACAGTGTGTCACTTTCTGTCAGAGAGTGTCACAGTGCATCTCAAAATCTCAGAGAGTGTCCAGCGTGTCTCAGAGATTCTCAGAGAGTGTCACAGTTTGTCACATTTTCTCAGAGAATGTCACAGTGTGTTTCAGAGAGAGTCAGAGAGTGTCACAATGTGTTTAAGAGAGCGTCAAAGAGTGTCCCAGTGTGTCTCAGAGAGTCTCAGAGAGTGTCACAGTTTGTCAGTTTTTCAGAGAGTGTCACAGTGTGTTTCAGAGAGTGCCAAAGAGTGTCACAGTGTGTCTCAGAGAGTGTCAGATAGGATTAGAGTGTCATAGTGCAACTCAAAGTGTCAGCGAGAGTCAGAGAGTGTCACAGTGTGTCTAAGAGAGTGTCAGAGAGAGTCAGAGTGTGTTTCAGTGTGTCACAGTCTGTCAGAGAGTGTCTAGTGCGCCTCAGGGTGAGTCAGAGAGTGTCACAGTTTGTCATACTGTGTCTCAGAGAGTGGAAGAGAGTGTCAGTATTTGGCTCAGTGATGGCTACTGTCTGAGAGAGTGTCGCAGTGTGTCTCAGAGCTGTCAGAGTGAGTCAGAGAGTGTCAAAGTACGTCATACTGTGCCTCAGAGAGTGACAGATAGAGTCAGACTGTAGCCCAGTGTGTCTCCGAAAGCGTCAGATAGGATCAGAGAGTGTCACAGTGCGTCTCAAAGTGCTGGAGAGTGTCAGAGATCATCCCAGTGTGTCTCAGACAGTGTCAGATCGGATCAGAGAATGTCATAGTGCGTCTTAAAAGTGTCAGCAAGAGGCAGAGAGTGTCAAAGTGTCTCAGTGAGTGTTGGATAGGATCAGAGAGTGTCCCAGTGCGTGTCAAATTGTCAGAGAGGGTCGCGCTGTGTCGCAGAGTATGTCAGAGAATGTCACAGTCTGTCAGAGATTGTCACAGTGTGTTTCAAAGATTGTCAGCGAGCGTCACAGTGTGTGTCAGAGTGTGTCACAGTGTGTCGCAGTCTGTCAGAGAGTGTCACAGAGCATCTCAAATTGTCAGATAGGGTCCCAGTGTGTCTCAGAGAGTGTCACAGTGTATCACAGTCCCTCAGAGAGTGTCGCAGTGTGTTTCAGAGAGAGTCAAAGAGTGTCACAGTGTGTCGCATAGTGTGTCGGATGGTGTCACAGTCAGTCAGAGAGTATCACAGTGTGTTTCAAAGAATGTCAGAGAGTGTCACAGTGTGTGTCAGAGAGTGTCACAGTCTATCAGAGAGTGTCACAGAGCGTCTCAAATTGTCAGAGAGGGTCCCAGTGTGTCGCAGATTGTGTCAGAGTTTGTCACTGTCTGTCAGAGATTGTCACAGTGTGTTTCAAAGAATGTCAGAGAGTGTCACAGTGTGTGTCAGAGAGTGTCACAGTGTGGCACAGTCTATCAGAGAGTGTCACAGCGTGTCTCAAATTGTCAGAGAGGGTCCCAGTGTGTCGCAGATAGTGTCAGAGTGTGTCACAGTCAGTCAGAGAGTGTCACAGTGTGTGTCACAGTCAGTCAGAGAGTGTCACAGTGTGTGTCAGAGTCTGTCAGAGAGTGTCACAGTGCGTGGCAAATTGTCAGATAGGGTCCCGGTGGGTCGCAGAGTGTGTCGGAGTGTGTCACAGTCAGTCAGAGAGTATCACAGTTTGTTTCAAAGAATGTCAGAGAATGTCACAGTGTGTCTTATAGGGTGTCAGAGTGTGTCACAGTGTGTTACCTTCTGGAAGAGTGTGTCACAGTGCATCTCAAAATCTCAGAGAGGGTCCCAGTGTGTCTCAGAGAGTCTCAGAGAGTGCCACAGTTTGTCATAGTTTCTCAGAGAGTGTCACAGTGTGTTTCAGAGGGAGTCAGAGAGTGTCACAGTGTGTCTCTGAGAGTGTCAGATAGGATCAGAGAGTGTCACAGTGCGTCTCAAAGTGTCAGAGAGTGTCAAAGTGCGTCTCAAAGTGTCAGAGAGTGTCAGAGAGTGTCACAGCGCGTCTCAAAGTGTCAGAGAGTGTCACAGTTTGTCACAGTTTGTCAAAGAGTGTCACAGTGCTTTATAGAGAGTTTTCTGAGAGAGTCAGAGTGTGTCACAGTGTGTGCCAGGTAGGATCAGAGAGAGTCACAGTGCATCTCAAAGTGTCAGCGAGAGTCAGATAGTGTCACAGTGTGTCTCAGAGAGTGTCGGAGAGTGTCACAGTGCTTTTCAGAGAGTGTCAGTGTGTTTGTCAGAGTGCTTTGGATAGGATCGGAGAGTGTCACAGTGAGTGGCAAATTGTCAGATAGGGTCCCGGTGGGTCGCAGAGTGTGTCAGAGTTTGTCACAGTCAGTCAGAGAGTATCATAGTGTGTTTCAAAGAATGTCAGAGAGTGTCACAGTGTGTCTTATAGAGTGTCAGATTGTGTCACAGTGTATCACTTTCTGTCAGAGTGTGTCACAGTGCATCTCAAAATCTCAGAGTGGGTCCCAGTGTGCCTCAGAGAGTCTCAGAGAGTGTCACAGTGTGTTTCAGAGAGAGTCAGAGAGTGTTCCAGTGTGTCTGAGAGAGTGTCAGAGAGAGTCAGCGTGTTTCAGTGTGTCACAGTCTGTCAGAGAGTGTCACCGTGTGCCTCAAAGAGAGTCAGAGAGTGTCACAGTGTGTCATACTGTGTCTCAGAGAGTGTCAGCATTTGGGTCAGAGATGGTCACAGTCTGTGAGAGAGTGTCACAGTGTGTCTCAGAGAGTGTCAGATAGGATCAGAGAGTGTCATAGTGCGTCTCAAAGTGTCAGAGAGAGTCAGAGACTATCACAGTGTGTTTCAGAGAGAGTCAGAGAGTGTCACAGTGTGTCTAAGAGAGTGTCAGAGAGAGTCAGAGCGTGTTTCAGTGTGTCACAGTCTGTCAGAGAGTGTCACAGTGTGCCTCAAAGAGAGTCAGAGCGTGTCACAGTGTGTCATACTGTGTCTCAGAGAGTGTCAGCATTTGGGTCAGAGATGGTCACAGTCTGTGAGAGAGTGTCACAGCGTGTCTCCGAAATGTCAGAGTGAGTCAGAGAGTTCACAGTACGTCATACTGTGCCTCAGACAGTGTCAGATAGAGTCAGACTGTATGCCAGTGTGTCTTCGAGAGTGTCAGGCAGGATCAGAGAGTGTCACAGTGTGTGTCAGAGAGACAGGGAGTGTCTGAAAGTGCCACAGTCTGTCTCTGAGAGTGTCACAGTCTGTCAGAGAGTGTAACAGTGTGTCACAGTCTGTCTCTGAGAGTGTAACAGTGTGTCACAGTCTGTCAGAGAGGGTAGCATTGTGTTTTAGAGAAAGTCAGCGAGTGGTACAGTGTGTCTCAGAGACTGTCACAGTGTCTTTCAGAGAGAGTCAGCGAGTGTCACAGTGAGTCTCAGAGATTGTCAGATAAGATCAGACAGTGTCACAGTGCGTCTCAGTGAGTCTAACAGAGTCTTAGAGAGAGTCAGAGTGTCACAGTCTGTCACCGAGTGTCACATTGTGTCTCAGAGCGTGTCACAGTGTGTCGCAGTCTGTCAGAGAGTGTCACAGTGTGTTTCAGAGAGAGTCAGAGAGTGTCACAGTGTTTCGCAGTCTGTCAGAGAGTGTCACAGTGTGTTTCAGAGAGAGTCAGAGAGTGTCACAGTGTGTCACAGTCTGTCAGACAGTGTCACAGTGTGTTTCAGAGAGAGTCAGAGAGTGTCACAGTGTGTCACAGTCTGTCAGAGAGTGTCAAAGTGCTTTTCAGAGAGTGTCAGAGAGTGTCATAGTGTGTCTCAGAGTGTGTTGGATAGGATCAGAGAGTGTCACAGTGCATGTCAAATTGTCAGAGAGGGTCCCGCTGTGTCGCAGAGTGTATCAGAGTGTGTCACAGTCAGTCAGAGAGTGTCACAATGTGTCTTATAGAGTGTCAGAGTGTGTCACAGTGTGTCACTTTCTGTCAGAGAGTGTCACAGTGCATCTCAAAATCTCAGAGAGTGTCCAGCGTGTCTCAGAGAGTGTCACAGTGTGTCTCAGAGAGTGTCACAGTGTGTCTCAGAGAATCTCAGATAGGTTCAGAGAGTGTCACAGTGCGTCTCAGAGAGTCAGCGAGTGTCACAGTGTGACTCAGAGAGTGTCACAGTTTGTCACATTTTCTCAGAGACTGTCACAGTGTGTTTCAGAGAGAGTCAGAGAATGTCACAATGTGTTTAAGAGAGAGTCAAAGAGTGTCCCAGTGTGTCTCAGAGAGTCTCAGAGAGTGTCACAGTTTGTCAGTTTTTCAGAGAGTGTCACAGTGTGTTTCAGAGAGTGTCAAAGAGTGTCACAGTGTGTCTCAGAGAGTGTCAGATAGGATTAGAGACGTCATAGTGCAACTCAAAGTGTCAGCGAGAGTCAGAGAGTGTCACAGTGTGTCTAAGAGAGTGTCAGAGAGAGTCAGAGTGTGTTTCAGTGTGTCACAGTCTGTCAGAGAGTGTCTAGTGCGCCTCAGGGTGAGTCAGAGAGTGTCACAGTTTGTCATACTGTGTCTCAGAGAGTGGAAGAGAGTGTCAGTATTTGGCTCAGTGATGGCTACTGTCTGAGAGAGTGTCGCAGTGTGTCTCAGAGATGTCAGAGTGACTCAGAGAGTGTCAAAGTACGTCATACTGTTCCTCAGAGAGTGACAGATAGAGTCAGACTGTAGCCCAGTGTGTCTCCGAAAGCGTCAGATAGGATCAGAGAGTGTCACAGTGCGTCTCAAAGTGCTGGAGAGTGTCAGAGAGCGTCCCAGTGTGTCTCAGACAGTGTTAGATCGGATCAGAGAATGTCATAGTGCGTCTTAAAGTGTCAGCAAGAGGCAGAGAGTGTCAAAGTGTGTCTCAGTGAGTGTTGGATAGGATCAGAGAGTGTCCCAGTGCGTGTCAAATTGTCAGAGAGGGTCGCGCTGTGTCGCAGAGTATGTCAGAGAATGTCACAGTCTGTCAGAGATTGTCACAGTGTGTTTCAAAGATTGTCAGCGAGCGTCACAGTATGTGTCAGAGTGTGTCACAGTGTGTCGCAGTCTGTCAGAGAGTTTCACAGAGCATCTCAAATTGTCAGATAGGGTCCCAGTGTGTCTCAGAGAGTGTCACAGTGTATCACAGTCCCTCAGAGAGTGTCGCAGTGTGTTTCAGAGAGAGTCAAAGAGTGTCACAGTGTGTCGCATAGTGTGTCGGATGGTGTCACAGTCAGTCAGACAGTGTCACAGCGTGTCTCAAATTGTCAGAGAGGGTCCCAGTGTGTCGCAGATAGTGTCAGAGTGTGTCACAGTCAGTCAGAGAGTGTCACAGTGTGAGTCAGAGTCCGTCAGAGAGTGTCAGAGTGCGTGGCAAATTGTCAGAGAGGGTCCCAGTGTGTCGCAGATAGTGTCAGAGTGTGTCACAGTCAGTCAGAGAGTGTCACAGTGTGTGTCAGAGTCTGTCAGAGAGTGTCACAGTGCGTGGCAAATTGTCAGATAGGGTCCCGGTGGGTCGCAGAGTGTGTCGGAGTGTGTCACAGTCAGTCAGAGAGTATCACAGTTTGTTTCAAAGAATGTCAGAGAGTGTCACAGTGTGTCTTATAGGGTGTCAGAGTGTGTCACAGTGTGTTACCTTCTGGAAGAGTGTGTCACAGTGCATCTCAAAATCTCAGAGTGGGTCCCAGTGCGTCTCAGAGAGCCTCAGAGAGTGCCACAGTTTGTCATAGTTTCTCAGAGAGTGTCACAGTGTGTTTCAGAGAGAGTCAGAGAGTGTCACAGAGTGTCTCTGAGAGTGTCAGATAGGATCAGAGAGTGTCGCAGTGTGTCTCAGAGAGTGTCACAGTGTGTCTCTGAGAGTGTCAGATAGGATCAGAGAGTGTCACAGTGCGTCTCAAAGTGTCAGAGAGTGTCAAAGTGCGTCTCAAAGTGTCAGAGAGTGTCAGAGAGTGTCACAGCGCGTCTCAAAGTGTCAGAGAGTGTCACAGTTTGTCACAGTTTGTCAAAGAGTGTCACAGTGCTTTATAGAGAGTTTTCTGAGAGAGTCAGAGTGTGTCACAGTGTGTGCCAGGTAGGATCAGAGAGTGTCACAGTGCATCTCAAAGTGTCAGCGAGAGTCAGATAGTGTCACAGTGTGTCTCAGAGAGTGTCGGAGAGTGTCACAGTGCTTTTCAGAGAGTGTCAGTGTGTTTGTCAGAGTGCTTTGGATAGGATCGGAGAGTGTCACAGTGAGTGGCAAATTGTCAGATAGGGTCCCGGTGGGTCGCAGAGTGTGTCAGAGTTTGTCACAGTCAGTCAGAGAGTATCATAGTGTGTTTCAAAGAATGTCAGAGAGTGTCACAGTGTGTCTTATAGAGTGTCAGATTGTGTCAGATTGTGTCACTTTCTGTCAGAGTGTGTCACAGTGCATCTCAAAATCTCAGAGAGGGTCCCAGTGTGCCTCAGAGAGTCTCAGAGAGTGTCACAGTGTGTTTCAGAGAGAGTCAGAGAGTGTTCCAGTGTGTCTGAGAGAGTGTCAGAGAGAGTCAGAGCGTGTTTCAGTGTGTCACAGTCTGTCAGAGAGTGTCACAGTGTGCCTCAAAGAGAGTCCGAGAGTGTCACAGTGTGTCATACTGTGTCTCAGAGAGTGTCAGCATTTGGGTCAGAGATGGTCACAGTCTGTGAGAGAGTGTCACAGTGTGTCTCAGAGAGTGTCAGATAGGATCAGAGAGTGTCATAGTGCGTCTCAAAGTGTCAGAGAGAGTCAGAGACTATCACAGTGTGTTTCAGAGAGAGTCAGAGAGTGTCACAGTGTGTCTAAGAGAGTGTCAGAGAGAGTCAGAGCGTGTTTCAGTGTGTCACAGTCTGTCAGAGAGTGTCACAGTGTGCCTCAAAGAGAGTCAGAGCGTGTCACAGTGTGTCATACTGTGTCTCAGAGAGTGTCAGCATTTGGGTCAGAGATGGTCACAGTCTGTGAGAGAGTGTCACAGCGTGTCTCCGAAATGTCAGAGTGAGTCAGAGAGTTCACAGTACGTCATACTGTGCCTCAGACAGTGTCAGATAGAGTCAGACTGTATGCCAGTGTGTCTTCGAGAGTGTCAGGCAGGATCAGAGAGTCTCACAGTGTGTCTCAAAGTGTCGGAAAGTGTCAGAGAATGTAGCAGTGTGTTACAGTCTGTCAGAGAGTTTCACAGTGTGTCACAGTCTGTCAGAGAGTGTCACAGTGCTTTTCAGAGAGTGTCAGTGAGTGTTACAGTGTGTCTCAGAGTGTGTTGGATAGGATCAGAGAGTGTCACAGTGCGTGTCAAATTGTCAGAGAGGATCCCGCTGTGTCGCAGAGTGTGTCAGAGTGCGTCACAGTCTGTCAGAGAGTGTCACAGTGTGTCTCAGAGGGTGTCAGATAAGATCAGAGAGTTTCACAGTGTGTCTCAGAGAGTTCTCAGTGCGTCAGTCTGTCAGAGAGTGTGACATTGTGCCTCAGAGAGTGACAGACAGTATCACAGTGTGCGTCAGAGATTCAGAGAGAGTCTGAATGTGTCTCTATCTGTCAGAGAGTGTCAGAGTGTGTCACAGACTGTCAGACAGTGTCACAGTGCTTTTCAGAGAGTTTCAGAGAGTGTCACAGTGTGCCTCAGAGTGTGTAGGGTAGGATCAAAGAGTGTCACAGTGCGTGTCAAATTGTCAGAGAGGATCCCGCTGTGTCGCAGAGTGTGTCAGAGTGTGTCACAGTCTCTCAGAGATCGTCACAGTGTGTTTCAAAGAATGTCAGAGTGTCACAGTGTGTCTTATAGAGTGTCAGAGTGTGTCACAGTTCATCTCAAAGTCTCAGAGAGGGTCCCAGTGTGTCTCAGAGAGTGTCACAGTTTGTCACAGTTTCTCAGAGAGTGTCACAGTGTATTTCAGATAGAGTTAGACTGTACACCAGTGTGTCTCCGAGAGTGTCAGATAGGATTAGAGAGCATCACAGTATGTCTCAAATTGTCAGAGAGTGTCAGACAATGTAGCAGGGTGTCACAGTCTGTCAGAGAGTGTCACAGTGTGTCTCAGAGAGTGTCAGATAAGATCAGAGAGTGTCACAGTGTGTCTCAGAGAGTGTCTCAGTGCGTCACAGTCTGTCAGAGACTGTCACATTGTGTCTCAGAGAGTGACAGACAGTATCACAGTGCGTGTCAGGGATTCAGAGAAAGTCTGAAAGTGTCACTATCTGCCAGAGAGTGTCACAGTGTGTCACAGTCTGTCAGAGAGTGTCACAGTGCCTTTCAGAGAGTTTCAGACAGTGTCACAGTGCATCTCAAATTGTCAGAGAGGGTCCTGGTGTGCGCAGATAGTGTCAGAGTGTGTCTCAATTTGTCAGAGAGTGTCACAGTGTGTTTCAATGAATGTCAGTGAGTGTCACAGTGTGTGTCAGAGTGTGTCACAGTCTGTCAGAGAGGGTCACAGTCCATCTAAAAGTATCATACTGGGTCCCAGTGTGTCTCAGAGAGTCTCAGAGTGTGTCGCAATGTATCACAGTCTCTCAGACAGTGTCGCAGTGGGTTTCAGACAGAGTCAGAGAGTCTCACAGTGTGTCTCAGAGAGTGTCACAGTATGGCATACTGTGCCTCAGTGTGTCTCAGAGAGAGTGAGAGAGTGTCACTGTGTGTCTCAGAGAGCGGCACAGTGTGTCACATTCTCTTAGAGAGTGTAACAGTGTGTTTCAGAGACAGTCAGAGAGTGTCACAGTGTGTCTCAGAGTGCCAGAGAGAGTCAGATAGTGTTTCAGTGAGTCAGAGTCTGTCAGAGAGTGTCACAGTCTGCCTCAGGGAGTTAGAGAGTGTCACAGTGTGTCTCCGTGAGTGTCACAGTGTGTCTCAGAGAGTCAGAGAGAGTCCGATAGTGTTTCAGTGAGTCAGAGTCTGTCAGGGAGTGTCACAGTGTGCCTCAGAGAGTCAGAGAGTGTCACAGTGTATCTCAGTGAGTGTCACAGTGTGTCTCAGAAAGTCAGAGAGAGTCAGATAGTGTTTCAGTGAGTCAGAGTCTGTCAGAAAGTGTCACAGTGTGTCTCAGAGAGTGTCACAGTCTGTCACAGTCTCTCAGAGAATGTTTCAGTGTGTCGCAGTCCGTCAGAGAGTGTCACAGTGTGTTTCAGTGTATCGCAGTCTGTCAGAGAGTGTCACAGTGCGCCTCAGAGAGAGTCAGTGAGTGTCACAGTGTGTCTCAGAGAGTCAGGGAGTATCACAGTGTTTCTCAGAGAGTCAGGGAGAGTCAGAAAGTGTCACAGTCTGTCTCAGAGAGCGTCACAGTCTGTCACAGTCTCTCAGAGAGTGTTTCAGTGTGTCGCAGTCCATCAGAGAGTGTCACAGTGTGTTTCTGTGTATCGCAGTCTGTCAGAGAGTGTCACAGTGTGTCTCAGAGAGAGTCAGAGAGTGTCACAGTGTGTCTCAGAGAGTGTCACAGTGTGTGTGAGAGTTTCAGAGAGAGTCAGAGAGTGCCACATTGCGTCTCAGTGAGTGTCACAGTGTGTCTCAGAGAGTCAAAGAGAGAGACAGAAAGTGTCACAATCTGTCTTTGAGAGTGTCTCAGTGTGACACAGTCTGTCAGTGAGTGTCACAGTGTGTCTCAGAGAACATAGAACATAGAACAATACAGCACAGAACAGGCCCTTCGGCTCACGATGTTGTGCCGAACTTCTATCCTAGATTAAGCACCCATCCATGTACCTATCCAAATGCCGCTTAAAGGTCGCCAATGATTCTGACTCTACCACTCCCACGGGCAGCGCATTCCATGCCCCCACCACTGTCTGGGTAAAGAACCCACCCCTGATATCTCCCCTATACCTTCCACCCTTCACCTTAAATTTATGTCCCCTTGTAACACTCTGTTGTACCCGGGGAAAAAGTTTCAGACTGTCTACTCTATCTATTCCTCTCATCATCTTATAAACCTCTATCAAGTCACCCCTCATCCTTCGCCGTTCCAATGAGAAAAGGCCGAGAAATCTCAACCTATCCTCGTACGACCTACTCTCCATTCCAGGCAACATCCTGGTAAATCTTCTCTGCACCCTCTCCAAAGCTTCCACATCTTTCCTAAAGTGAGGCGACCAGAACTGCACACAGTACTCCAACTGTGGCCTAACCAAAGTCCTGTACAGCTGCAACATCACTTCACGACTCTTGAATTAAATCCCTCTGCTAATGAACGATAATACACCATAGGCCTTCTTACAAACTCTATCCACCTGAGTGGCAACTTTCAAAGATCTATGTACATAGACCCCAAGATCCCTCTGTTCCTCCACCTGACTAAGAACCCTACCATTAACCCTGTATTCCGCATTCTTATTTGCTCTTCCAAAATGGACAACCTCACACTTGGCAGGGTTGAACTCCATCTGCCACTCCTCAGCCCAGCTCTGCATCATATCTAAGTCCCTTTGCAAATGACAAATGACCTCCTCACTATCCACATCTCCACCTATCTTCGTATCATCTGCAAATTTACTGACCCACCCTTCGACTCCCTCATCCAAGTCATTAATAAAAATTACAAACAGCAGAGGACACAGAACTGATCCCTGCGGAACTCCACTTGTAACTGGTCTCCATGCTGAATATTTACCATCTACCACCACTCTCTGACTTCGACCGGTTAGCCAGTTTTCTATCCAATTGGCCAAATTTCCCTCTATCCCATGCCTCCTGACTTTCCGCATAAGCCTACCATGGGGAACCTTATCAAATACCTGACTAAAATCCATGTACACTACATCCACTGCTCTACCCTCATCCACAGGCTTGGTCACCCTCTCAAAGAATTCAATAAGACTTGTAAGGCAAGACCTACCCCTCACAAATCCGTGCTGGCTGTCCCTAATCAAGCAGTGTCTTTCCAGATACTCGTAAATCCTATCCCTCAGTACCCTTTCCAATACTTTCCCTATCACAGATGTAAGACTAACTTGCCTGTAATTCCCGGGGTTATCCCTATTCCCTTTTTTGAACAGGGGCACAACATTCGCTACTCTCCAGTCCCCTGGTACCACCCCCGTTGCCAGTGAAGACGAGAAGATCATTGCCAACGGTACCGCAATTTCCTCTCTTGCTTCCCACATAATCCTAGGATATATCCTGTCAGGCCCGGGGGACTTGTCTATCCTCAAGTTGTTCAAAATGTCCAACACATCTTCCTTCCTAACAGGTATCTCTTCTAGCTTAACAGTCCATTTCACACTCTCCTCTTCAACAATACGGTCCCTCTCGTTCGTAAATACTGAAGAGAAGTACTTGTTCAAGACCTCTCCTACCTCTTCTGACTCAATACACAGTCTCCCACTACTGTCCTTGATCGGACCTACCCTCGTTCTCATCATTCTCAGGTTTCTCACATACGCATAGAATGCCTTGGGTTTTTCCTTGATCCTATCCGCCAAGGATTTTTCATGCCCTTTCTTAGCTCTCCTAATCCCTTTCTTCAGGTCCCTTCTGGCTATCCTGTATCCCTCCAATGCTCTGTCTGAACCCTGTTTCCTCAACCTTATGTAAGCCTCCATCTTCCTCTTTACTAGACATTCAACCTCCCTCGTCAACCAAGGCTCCCTCACACGACCATTTCTTTCCTGCCTGATACGTACATACATATCAAGGACACGTCGTATCTGCTCCTTGAAAAAGTTCCACATTTCCACCACATCCTTCCCTGACAGCCTATGCTCCCAATGTATGCTCCTCAAATCCTGTCTTACAGCATCGTAATTTCCCTTCCCCCAAATGTAAAATCTACCCTGTTGCACGCACCTATCTCTCTCCATACCCAAGGTTAAAGTCACAGATTTGTGGTCACCATCACCAAAATGTTCACCCACTAACAAGCCCACCACATGTCCCGGTTCATTACCGAGTACCAAATCCAATATGGCCTCCCCTCTGGTTGGACAATCTACATACTGAGTTAATCTACATACAGAGAGTGTCAGATAAGATCAGAGAGTGTCAGAGTGTGTCTCAGAGACTGTCTCAGTGCGTCACAGTCTGTCAGAGAGTGTCACATTGTGTCTCAGAGAGTGACAGACAGTATCACAGTGTGTGTCAGAGATTCAGAGAAAGTCTGAGAGTGTCACTATCGGCCAGAGAGTGTCACAGTGTTTCACAGTCTGTCAGAGAGTGTCACAGTGCTTTTCAGAGAGTTTCAGACACTGTCACAGTGCATCTCAAATTGTCAGAGAGGGTCCTGGTGTGCCGCAGATAGTGTCCCAGTGTGTCACAATTTGTCAGAGAGTGTCACAGTGTGTTTCAATGAATGTCAGAGAGTGTCGCAGTGTGTGTCAGAGTGTGTCAGAGTGTGTCACAGACTGTCAGAGAGGGTCACAGTGCATCTAAAAGTGTCATATAGGGTCCCAGTGTGTCTCAGAGAGTCTCAGAGTGTGTCACAATAAATCACAGTCTCTCAGAGAGTGTCGCAGTGGGTTTCAGACAGAGTCAGAGAGTCTCACAGTGTGTCTCAGAGAGTGTAACAGTGTGTCATACTGTGCCTCAGTGTGTCTCAGAGAGAGTGAGAGAGTTTCACAGTGTGTCTCAGAGAGTCTCACAGTGTGTCTCAGAGAGTGTCACAGTATGTCATACTGTGCCTCAGTGTGTCTCAGAGAGGGTTAGAGAGTGTCACAGTGTGTCTCAGAGAGCGGCACAGTGTGTCACATTCTCTTAGAGAGTGTAACAGTGTGTTTCAGAGACAGTCAGAGAGTGACACAGTGTGTCTCAGAGAGTCAGACAGTGTCACAGTGAGTCTCAGTGAGTGTCACAGTGTGTCTCAGAGAATCAGAGAGAGGCAGATAGTGTTTCAGTGTGTCACAGTCTGTCAGGGAGTGCCACAGTGTGCCTCAGAGAGTCAGAGAGTGTCACAGTTTGTCTCAGAGAGTCAGGGAGAGTCAGAAAGTGTCACAGTCTATCTCAGAGAGTGTCACAGTGTGTCTCAGAGAGTGTCAGTCTGTCACAGTCTCACATAGAGTGTTTCAGTGTGTCGCAGTCCGTCAGAGAGTGTCACAGTGTGTTTCTGTGTATCGCAGTCTGTCAGAGAGTGTCACAGCGTGTTTCAGTGTATCGCAGTCTGTCAGAGAGTGTCACAGTGTGTCTCAGAGAGTCAGAGAGAGCCAGAAAGTGTCACAGTCTGTCTCAGAGAGTGTCACAGTCTGTCTCAGAGAGTGTCAGATAGGATCAGAGAGTGTCACAGTGTGTTGGAGAAAGTGCCAGAGTGTGTCACAGTGTCTCAGCATGTGTCAGAGAGTGTATGAGAGAGTTTCAGAGAGAGTCAGAGAGTGTCACATTGTGTCTCAGTGAGTATCGCAGTGTGTCTCAGAGAGTCAGAGAGAGAGACAGAAAGTGTCACAGTTTGTCTCAGAGTGTGTCACATTGTGACAGACTGTCACAGAATGTTCCATTGTATTTCAGAGTGTGTCAGAGAGAGTCAGAACGTGTCACAGTGTGTCATACTGTGTCTCAGAGAGTGTCAGAGAGTGTCAGCATTTGGCTCAGAGAGGGTCATAGTCAGTGAGAGAGTGTCACAGTGTGTCTCAGAGAGTGTCATAGTGAGTCAGAGAGTCTCACAGTATGTCATACTGTGCCTCAGAGAGTGCCATAGAGAGTCAGACTGTATCACAGTGTGTCTCAGTGAGTGTCAGAGTGAGTCAGAGAGTCTCACAGTATGTCATACTGTGCCTCAGAGAGTGCCATAGAGAGTCAGACTGTATCACAGTGTGTCTCAGTGAGTGTCACAGTGTGTCTCAGAGAGTCAGAGAAAGAGTCAGAAAGTGTCACAATCTGTCTTGAGAGTGTCTCAGTGTGACACAGTCTGTCAGAGAGTGTCACACTGTGTCTGAGAGAGTGTCACAGTGCGTCTAAGAGAGGATGAGAGTGTGTTTCAGAGAGTCAGAGAGAGTCAGAAAGTATCACAGTTTGTCTCAGAGAGTGACAGATAGGATCAGAGAGTGTCACAGTGTGTTTGAGAAAGAGCCAGAGTGTCACAGTGTTTCTCAGCATGTGTCAGAGGGTGTCACAGAGAATTTCAGAAAGAGTCAGAGAGTGTCACAGTGTGTCTCAGTGTGTGTCAGAGAGTGCCTCAGACAGTTTCAGAGAGAGTCAGAGAGTGTCACAGTGTGTCTCAGAGATTCAGGGAGAGTCAGAAAGTGTCACAGTCTGTCAGCGAGTGTAACAGTGTGTTTCAGAGAGAGTCAGACAGTGTCACAGTGTGTCTCAGAAAGTGTCAGATAGGATCAGAGAGTGTCAAAGTGCGTCTCAAAGTGTCAGAGAAAGTCAGAGAGTGTCACGGTTTGTCTGAGAGTGTCAAAGAGAGTCAGAGAGTGTTACAGTGTGTCTGAGAGTTTCAGAGAGTGTCAGATTGTGTCTTAGTGAGTGTCTCAGTGTGTCTCAAGACAGAAAGGGTCCCAATCTGTCTTGAGAGTGTCTCAGTGTGACACAGTCTGTCAGAGAGTGTCACAGTGTGTCTGAGAGAGTGTCACAGTGCGTCTAAGAGAGGATGAGAGTGTGTTTCAGAGAGTCAGAGAGAGTCAGAAAGTATCACAGTTTGTCTCAGAGAGTGACAGATAGGATCAGAGAGTGTCACAGTGTGTTTGAGAAAGAGCCAGAGTGTCACAGTGTTTCTCAGCATGTGTCAGAGGGTGTCACAGAGAATTTCAGAAAGAGTCAGAGAGTGTCACAGTGTGTCTCAGTGTGTGTCAGAGAGTGCCTCAGACAGTTTCAGAGAGAGTCAGAGAGTGTCACAGTGTGTCTCAGAGATTCAGGGAGAGTCAGAAAGTGTCACAGTCTGTCAGCGAGTGTAACAGTGTGTTTCAGAGAGAGTCAGACAGTGTCACAGTGTGTCTAAGAAAGTGTCAGATAGGATCAGAGAGTGTCAAAGTGCGTCTCAAAGTGTCAGAGAAAGTCAGAGAGTGTCACGGTTTGTCTGAGAGTGTCAAAGAGAGTCAGAGAGTGTTACAGTGTGTCTGAGAGTTTCAGAGAGTGTCAGATTGTGTCTTAGTGAGTGTCTCAGTGTGTCTCAAGACAGAAAGGGTCCCAATCTGTCTTGAGAGTGTCTCAGTGTGACACAGTCTGTCAGAGAGTGTCACAGTATGCCTGAGAGTGTCAGAGTGCGTCTAAGAGAGGATGATAGTGTGTTTCAGAGAGTCAGAGAGAGTCAGAGAGTGTCACAGTTTGCCGCAGAGAGTGTCACATTGTGACAGTCTTTCAGAGAATGTTACATTGTATTTCAGAGTGTGTCAGAACGTGTCAAAGTGTTTCATACTGTGTCTCGGAGAGTGTCAGAGAGTGTCAGCATTTGGCTCAGAGACGGTCACAGTCTGTGAGAGAGTGTCACAGTGTGTCTCAGGGAGTGTCACAGTATGTCTCAGATAGTGTCAGAGTGAGTCAGAGAGTGTCACAGTATGTCATACTGTACCTCAGAGAGTGTCAGAGAGAGTTATACTGTATCACAGTGTGTCTCAGAGAGTGTCAGAGAGAGTCACAGTGTGTAACAGAGAGAGTTAGAGAATGTCAGTGCGTCTCACAGTCTGTCTCAGAGAGTGTCAGAACGGGTCAGAGAGTGTCACAGTGTGTCTCAGAGAGAGTCAGAGAGAGACAGAAAGTGTCACAGTGTCTGTCAGAGAGTGTCTCAGTGTGTCTCTGTGAGTGTCACAGTGTGTCTCAGAGAGTGTCGCAGTATGTTTCAAAGAGAGTCAGAGAGTGTCACAGAGCGTCTCAAATAGTCACAGAGATTCAGAGAGTGTCCCAGTGTGTCTCAGTCTGTCAGAGAGTGTCAGAATGTGTCTCAGAGAGTGTCACAGTGTGTGTGAGAGTTTCAGAGAGAGTCAGAGAGTGTCACATTGCGTCTCAGTGAGTGTCGCAGTGTATCCCAGAGAGTCAGAGAGAGACAGAAAGTGTCACAATCTGTCTTTAAGAGTGTCTCAGTGTGACACAGTCTGTCAGAGAGTGTCACAGTGTGTCTCAGAGAGTCAGAGAGATTCAGAAAGAGTCACAGTTTGTCTCAGAGAGTGTCACATTATGATAGCCTGTCACAGAATGTTCCATTGTATTTCAGAGTGTCAGAGAGAGTCAGAAAGTGTCACAGTGTGTCATACTGTGTCTCAAAGAGTGTCAGAGAGTGCCAGCACTTGGCTCAGAGAGGGTCACAGTCTGTGAGAAAGCATCAGAATGTGTCTCAGAGAGTGTCAGAGTGAGTCAGAGAGTGTCAGAATATGTCATACTGTGCCTCAGAGAGTGCCATAGAGAGTCAGAATGTATCACAGTGTGTCTCAGAGAGTGTCAGAGAGTGTCACAGTGTGTCTCAAAGAGTGTCAGAGTGAGTCAGTGAGTGTCTCAGTGTGTCACAGAGAGTCAGAGAGAGACGGAAAGAGTCACAGTGTGTCTCAGAGAGTGTCACAGTGTCGCAGAAAATGTCGCCGTGTGTCAGAGTGTCACAGTAGGTCAGAGACTGTCATCGTGTGTCTCAGAAATTGTCACAGTCTGTCAGAGAGTGTCACAGTGTTTCTCAGAGAGTGTCAGGGAGCATCACAGTGTATCTCAGTGTGTCAGAGAGAGTCACATTGTGTCTCAGAGAGAGTCAGAGAGTGACACAGTGTGTCTCAGAGAGTGTGTGAGAGAGTCAAAAAATGTTACAGTGTGTCTCAGAGAGTGACCGAATGTCTCAGAGTCAGATAGAGACAGCAAGTGTCACAGTGTGTCTCAGAGAGTGTCACAGTGTCTCAGAAAATGTCACCATCTGTCAGAGAGTGTCACAGTGTGTCAGAGAGTGTCTCAGTGTGTCCCAGAGAATGTCGCAGTCTGTCAGAGTGTGTCACAGTGTGTCTCAGAGAGGGACAGAGAGTGTGACAGTGGGTCTCAGAGAGTCTGAGAGAGACGGAAAGTGTCACAGTGTGTCTCAGAGAGTGTCGCAATGTCGCAGAAAATGTCACCGTGTGTCAGAGAGTGTCACAGTAGGAAAGTGAGTGTCATCGTGTGTCTCAGAAATTGCCACAGTCTGTCAGAGTCTGTCAGAGAGTGTCACAATGTTGCTCAGAGAGTGTCAGAGAGCATCACAGTGTATCTCAGTGTGTCAGAGAGAGTCACATTGTGTCTCAGAGAGAGTCAGAGAGTGACACAGTGTGTCTCAGAGAGTGTGAGAGAGAGTCAAAAAATGTTGCAGTGTGTCTCAGACAGTGACCGAGTGTCTCAGAGTCAGAAAGAGACAGCAAGTCTCACAGTGTGTCTCAGAGAGTGTCACAGTGTCTCAGAAAATGTCACCATCTGTCAGAGAGTGTCACAGTGTGTCAGAGAGTGTCTCAGTGTGTCCCAGAGAGTGTCGCAGTCTGTCAGAGTATGTCACAGTGTGTCTCAGAGAGGGACAGAGAGTGTCACAGTGTGTCTCGGAGAGTGTCAGATAGGATCAGAGAGTGTCACAGTGTGTTTGAGAAAGAGCCAGAATGTCACATTGTGTCTCAGCGTGTGTCTGAGAGTGTCAGAGAGAGTCAGAGAGTGTCACAGTGTGTCTGAGAGTTTCGGAGAGAGTCAGAGAGTGTCAGATTGTGTCTCAGTGAGTGTCACAGAGTGTCTCAGAGAGTCAAAGAAAGAGTCGGAAAGTGTCACAATCTGTCTTGAGAGTGTCTCAGTGTGACATGGTCTGTCAGAGAGTGTCACAGTGTGTTTCAGTGAGTGTCACAGTGTGTCTCAGAGAGTCAGAGAAAGAGTCAGAAAGTGTCACAATCTGTCTTGAGAGTGTCTCAGTATGACACAGTCTGTCAGAGAGTGTCACAGTGTGTCTCAGAGAGTGTCACGGTGCGTCTAAGAGAGGATGAGAGTATGTTTCAGAGAGTCAGAGAGAGTCAGAAAGTGTCACAGTTTGTCTCAGAGAGTGTCAGATAGGATCAGAGAGTGTCACAGTGTGTTTGAGAAAGAGCCAGAGTGTCACAGTGTTTCTCAGCTTATGTCAGAGTGTGTCACAGAGAGTTTCGGAGAGATTCAGAAAGTGTCACAGTTTGTCTCAGAGAGGGTCACATTGTGACAGTCTGTCACAGAATGTTCCATTGTATTTCAGCGTGTGTCAGAGAGTGTCACAGAGAGTTTCAGAGAGAGTCAGAGAGTGTCACAGTGTGTCTCAGAGATTCAGGGAGAGTCAGAATGTGTCACAATCTGTCAGCGAGTGTCACAGTGTGTTTCAGAGAGCGTCAGAGAGTGTCACAGTGTGTCTCAGAGAGCGTCAGAGAGTGTCACAGTGTGTCTGAGAGTTTGGGAGAGAGTCAGAGAGTGTCAGATTGTGTCTCAGTGAGTGTCACAGAGTGTCTCAGAGAGTCAGAAAGAGAGACAGAAAGGGTCACAATCTGTCTTGAGAGTGTCTCAGTGTGACACAGTCTGTCAGAGTGTGTCACAGTGCGCCTCAGAGAGAGTCAGAGAGTGTCACAGTGTGTTTCAGTGAGTGTCACAGTATCTCTGAGAGAGTCAGAGAAAGAATTAGAAAGTGTCACAATCTGTCTTGAGAGTCTCTCAGTGTGACACGGTCTGTCAGAGAGTGTCACAGTGTGCCTCAGAGAGTGTCACAGTGCGTCTAACAGAAGATCAGAGTGTGTTTCAGAGAGTCAGAAAGTGTCACAGTTTGTCTCAGAGAGTATCACATTGCGACAGTCTGTCAGAGAATGTTACATTGTATTTCAGAGAGAGTCAGAAAGAGTCACAGTGTGTCATACTGTGTCTCAGAGAGTGTCAGAGAGTGTCAGCATTTGGCTCAGAGAGGGTCACAGTCTCTGAGAGAGTGTCACAGTGTGTCTCAGCGAGTGTCAGAGTGAGTCAGAGCGTGTCACAGTATGTCATACTATACCTCAGAGAGTGCCAGAGAGAGTCAGACTGCATCACAGTGTGTCTCAGAGAGTGTCAGAGATTGTCACAGTGTGTAACAGAGAAAGTTAGAGAATGTCACTGAGTCTCGCAGTCTGTTTCAGAGAGTGTCAGAACGGGTCAGTGAGTGTCACAGTGTGTCTCAGAGAGAGTCAGAGAGAGACAGAAAGTGTCACAGTGTCTCTCAGAGAGTGTCACAGTCTGTCACAGTCTGTCAGAGAGTGTCACATGGTGTCTCAGAGTGTCAGGGACTGTCACAGTGTGTTTTAGTGAGTGTCGCAGTGTGTCTCAGAGAGTCAGAGAGAGAGACAGAAAGTGCCACAATCTGTCTTTCAGAGTGTCTCAGTGTGACACAGTCTGTCAGAAAGTGTCACAGTGTGTCTCAGAGAGTCAGAGAGAGTCAGAAAGTGTCACAGTGTGTCTCAGAGAGTGTCACATTGTGACAGTCTGTCACAGAATGTTCCATTGTATTTCAGAGTGTGTCAGAGAGAGTCAGAAAGTGTCACAGTGTGTCATAATGTGCCTCACAGAGTGTCAGAGAGTGTCAGCATTTGGCTCAGAGAGGGTCACAGTCAGTGAGAGAGTGTCACTGTGTGTGTCAGAGAGTGTCAGAGTGAGTCAGAGAGTGTCACAGTGTGTCATACTGTGCCTCAGGGAGTGCCGTAGAGAGTCAGACTGTGTCACAGTGTGTCTCAGAGAGTGTCAGTGAGTGTCACAGTGTGTCTCAGAGAGAGTCAGAGATTATCACAGTCTATCTCAGAGAGTGTCACAGTGTGTCTCAGAGAGTCAGAGAGAGACCGAAAGTGTCACAGTGTGTCTCAGAGAGTGTCACAGTGTCGCAGAAAATGTCACCGTGTGTCAGAGAGTGTCACGGTGTGTCAGAGAGTGTCACAATAGGTCAGAGAATGTCATCATGTGTCTCAGAAATTGTCACAGTCTGTCAGAGTCTGTCAGAGAGCATCACAGTGTATCTCAGTGTGTCCGAGAGAGTAACATTGTATCTCAGAGAGAGTCAGAGAGTGACACAGTGTGACTCAGAGAGTGTGAGAGAGAGTCAAAAAATGTTACATGAGAGTCAAAGAGTCAGAAAGTGTCACAATCCGTCTTGAGAGTGTCTCAGTGTGACACAGTCTGTCAGAGAGTGTCACAGTGTGTCTCAGTGAGTGTCACAGCGTGTCTCAGTGGGTCAGAGAAAAAGTCAGAAAGTGTCACAATCTGTCTTGAGAGTGTCTCAGTGTGACACAGTCTGTCAGAGAGTGTCACAGTGTGTCTCAGAGAGTGTCACAGTGCATCTAAAAGAGGATGAGAGTGTGTTTCAGAGAGTCAGAGAGAGTCAGAGAGTGTCACAGTTTGTCTCAGAGAGTGTCAGATAGGATCAGAGAGTGTCACAGTGTGTTTGAGAAAGAGCCAGAGTGCCACAGTGTGTCTCAGCGTGTGTCAGAGTGTGTCACAGAGAGTTTCAGAGAGATTCAGAGAGTGTCACAGTGTGTCTCAGAGAGTGTCAGATAGGATCACAGAGTGTCAACGTGCGTCTCAAATTGTCAGAGAAAGTCAGAGAGTGTCACGGTGCGTCTGAGAGTGTCAGAGAGAGTGAGAGAGTGTCACAGTGTGTTTGAGAGTTTCGGAGAGAGTCAGAAAGTGTCAGAATGTGTCTCAGTGAGTGTCGCAGTGTGTCTCAGAGAGTCAGAGAGAGAGACAGAAAGTGTCACAATCTGTCTTGAGAGTGTCTCAGTGTGACACAGTCTGTCAGAGAGTGTCACAGTGTGCCTCAGAGAGTGTCACAGTGCATCTAAGAGAGGATGAGAGTGTGTTTCAGAGAGTCAGAGAGAGTCAGAAAGGGTCACAGTTTGCCTCAGAGAGTGTCACATTGTGACAGTCTGTCAGAGAATGTTACATTATATTTCAGAGTATGTCAGAATGTGTCACAGTGTGTCATTCTGTGTCTCAGAGAGTGTCAGCATTTGGCTCAGAGAGGGTCACAGTCTGTGAGAGAGTGTCACAGTGTGTCTCAGAGAGTGTCACAGTGAGTCAGAGAGTGTCACAGTATGTCGTACTGTACCTCAGAGAGTGCCAGAGAGAGTCGGACTGTATCACAGTGTGTCTCAGAGAATGTCAGAGATTGTCACAGTGTGTAACAGAGAGAGTTAGAGAATGTCAGTGAGTCTCACAGTCTGTCTCAGAGAGTGTCAGAACGGGTCAGAGAGTGTCACAGTGTGTCTCAGAGAGAGACAGAAAGTGTCACAGTGTCTTTCAGAGAGTGTCAAATTTTGTCACAGTCTGTCAGAGTGTGTCTCAGTGTGTCTCTGTTAGTGTCACAGTGTGTTTGAGAGAGTGTCAGAAAGTGTCACAGTGTGTCTCAGCGTGTGTCAGAGAGTGTCGCAGTGTTATTCAGAGAGTATCAGAGAGTGTCACAGCCTATCATGAGAGTGTCATGGTGTGTTTCAGAGAGTGTCACAGTGTGTCTCAGAGTGTCAGAGAGAGTCAGAGAGTGTTTCACTGTTACAGTGTGTCAGAGAATGTCACAGTGTGCCTTAGAGAGAGTCAGAGAGTGTCACAGTGTGTCTAAGAGAGGATGACAGTGTGTCTTGGAGAGTCAGAGAGAGTCAGAACGTGTCACAGTTTGTCTCAGAGACTGTCAGAGAGTATCACAGTTTGTCAGAGAGTGTCACAGCGTGTCTCAGAGTGTCAGAGAGAGTCAGAGAGTGTTTCACTGTGTTACAGTGTGTCAGAGAATGTCACAGTGTGCCTCGGAGAGAGTCAGATAGTGTCACAGTGTGTCTAAGAGAGTGTCAGAGAGTGTCACAGTGTGTCTAAGAGAGGATGACAGTGTGTATCGGAGAGTCAGAGAGGGTCAGAACGTGTCACAGTTTGTCTCAGAGAGTGTCAGAGAGTGTCACAGTGTGCATGAGAGAGTGTCAGAGAGTGTCACAGTGTGTCTCAGAGAGTGTCAGAGGGCGTCACAGTGTGTCTCAGAAATTCAGGGAGAGTCAGAATGTGTCACAATCTGTCAGCGAGTGCCACAGTGTGTTTCAGAGAGAGTCACAGAGGGTCACAGTGTGTCTCAGAGAGTGCCAGATAGGATCAGAGAATATCACAGTGCTTCTCAAAGTATCAGACACACTGTGACACTCACTGAGACACAATCTGACACTCTCTGACTCTCTAGGCCACTCTCAGACACACCGTGACACTCTCTGACATTCTCTGAGACACAATGTGACTCTCTCTGACACACTGAGAAACACTGTGACACTCTCTGACAGACTCTGACAATCTCTGAGACACACGATGACACTCTCTGACCTACTGTGTCACTCTGACACACGGTGACATTTTCTGCGACACTGCGACACTCTATGAGACACACTGTGACACACTGTGACACTTTCCGTCACTCTCTGACTCTCTGAGATACACTGAGACACTCTGAGATAGACTGTGATAATCTCTGACTCTCTCTGAGACACACTGTGACACTCACTGACTCACTCTGACACTCTCTGAGACACACTGTGACACTCTCTGACACGCTCTGAGACACACTGTGATACAGTCTGAGTCTCTATGGCACTCTCTGAGGCACAGTATGACATACTGTGACACATCTCTGACTCACTCTGACACTCTCTGAGACACACTGTGACACTCTCTCACTGACTGTGACTCTCTCTGAGCAAAATGCTGACACTCTCTGACACTCTCTCTGACACAGTATGACACACTGTGACACTTTCTGACTCTCTCTGACACACTCTGAAATACAATGGAACATTCTGTGACAGATTGTCACAATGTGACACTCTCTGAGACAAACTGTGACACTTTCTGACTCTCTCTGACTCTCTGAAACACACTCTCATCCTCTCTTAGACACACTGTGACACTCTCTGACAGACTGTGTCGCACTGAGATACTCTCAAGACAGATTATGACACTTTCTGACTCTCTGAGACACACTGTGACACTCACTGAGACACACTGTGACACTTTCTGACTCTCTCTGAGGCACACTGTGATACAGTCTGACTCTCTATGGCACTCTCTGAGGTACAGTATGACATACTGTGACACTCTCTGACGCTGTCTAAGACACACTGTGACACTCTCCCACTGACTGTGATGCTCTCTGATCAAAATGCTGACACTCTCTGACACTCTCTGAGACATAATATGACACACTGTGACACTTTCTGACTCTCTCAGACACACTCTGAAATACAATGTAACATTCTCTGACAGTCTGTCACAATGTGACACTCTCTGAGACAAACTGTGACACTTTCTGACTCTCGCTGACTCTCTGAGACACACTGTGACACTCTCTGACAGACTGTGTCACACTGAGACACTCTGAAAGACAGATTGTGACACTTTCTGTCTCTCTCTCTCTCTCTCTCTGACTACTCTGAGACACACTGCGACACTCACTGAGACACAATGTGACACTCTCTGACTCTCTCTGAAACTCTCTGTGGCACTCTCTGACACACGCTAAGACACACTGTGACACTCTCTGACTCTCTCCGAAACTCTCTGTGACACACTCTGACATAAGCTGAGAAACACTGTGACACTCTGGCTCTTTCTCAAACACACTGTGACACTCTCTGATCCTATCTGACACTCTCTGAGACAAACTGTGACACTTTCTGACTCTCTCTGACTCTCTGAAACATACTCTCATCCTCTCTTAGACGCACCGTGACACTCTCTGAAATACACCGTGACACTCTCTGACATTCTCTGAGACACAGTGTGACTCTCTCTGATACACTGTGATGCTCTCTGAGAAACACTGTGACACTCTCTGACAGACTCTGACAATCTCTGAGACACACGATGACACTCTCTGACCTACTGTGACACTCTCTGACACACGGTGACACTCTCTGACACACGGTGACATTTTCTGCGACACTGCAACACTCTATGAGACACACTGTGAGACTTTCCATGTCTCTCTGACTCTCTGAGATACACTGAGACACTCTGAGATAGACTGTGATAATCTCTGACTCTCTCGAAGACACACTGTGACACTCACTGACTCACTCTGATACTCTCTGAGACACACTGTGACACTCTCTGACACGCTCTGAGTGACACTGTGATACAGTCTGACTCTCTATGGCACTCTCTGAGGCACAGTATGACATAATGTGACACATCTCTGACTCACTCTGACACTCTCTGAGACACACTGTGACACTCTCTCACTGACTGTGACTCTCTCTGAGCCAAATGCTGACACTCTCTGAGACACAGTATGACACACTGTGACACTTTCTGACTCTCTCTGACACACTCTGAAATACAATGGAACATTCTGTGACAGTCTGTCACAATGTGACACTCTCTGAGATAAACTGTGACACTTTCTGACTCACTCTGACTCTCTGAAACACACTGTCATCCTCTCTTAGACGCACTGTGACACTCTCTGAGACACACTGTGACACTCTTTGACAGACTGTGTCACACCGAGACACTCTCAAGACAGATTGTGACACTTTCTGACTCTTTCTCTGACTCTCTGAGCGACACTGTGACACTCACTGAGACACACGGTGACACACTCTGACAGACTGTGATACACTGAGACACACTGTGACACTTTCTGACTCTCTCTGAGGCACACTGTGATATAGTCTGACTCTCTATGGCACTCTCTGAGGTACAGTATGACATACTGTGACACTCTCTGACACTGTCTAAGACACACTGTGGCACTCTCTCACTGACTGTGATCCTCTCTGACACTCTCTGAGACACAGTATGACACACTGTGACACATTCTGACTCTCTCTGACACACTCTGAAATACAATGTAACCTTCTCTGACAGTCTGTCACAATGTGACACTCTCTGAGACAAACTGTGACACTTTCTGACTCTCGCTGACTCTCTGAGACACACTGTGACACTCTCTGACAGACTGTGTCACACTGAGACACTCAGAAAGACAGATTGTGACACTTTCTCTCTCTCTCTCTCTCTCTCTGACCACTCTGAGGCACATTGCAACACTCACTGAGACACAATGTGACACTCTCTGACTCTCTCTGAAACTCTCTGTGGTACTCTCTGACACACGCTGAGACACACTGTGACACTCTCTGAATCTCTCCGAAACTCTCTGTAACACACTCTGACATGAGCTGAGAGACACTGTGACACTCTGGCTCTTACTCAAACACACTGTGACACTCTCTGATCCTATCTGACACTCTCTGAGACAAACTGCGACACTTTCTGACTCTCCCTGACTCTCTGAAACACACTCTCATCCTCTCTTAGACGCACTGTGACACCCTCTGAGACACACTGTGACACTCTCTGACAGACCATGTCACACTGAGACACTCTCAAGACAGATTGTGACACTTTCTGACTCTCTCTCTGACTCTCTGAGACACACTGTGACACTCACTGAGACACACGGTGACACACTCTGACTCTCTGAGACACACTGTGACACTCTCTGACAGACTGTGATACACTAAAACACACTGTGACACTCTCTGACAGACTGTGATACACTGAAACACACTGTGACACTCTCTGACTCTCTACGGCGCACTGTGACGCTCTCTGACAGACTGTGATACACTGAAACACTCTCTGAGAGACTGTGACACTCTGTGAGACACACTGTTACACTCCCTGACTCTCTCTGAGACACACTGTGGCACTCACTGACTCTGACACTCTCTGACACTCTCTGAGACACACTGTGAACCAGTCTGACTTTCTATGACACTCTCTCAGACACACTATGACACACTGTGACACTTATTGTCTCTCTCTGACACACTCTGAAATACAATGTAACATTCTCTGACAGACTGGGTCCCTCTCTGAGCCAAATGCTGACACTCTCTGACCCTGTCTGAGACACAGTATGACACACTGTGACACTTTCTGACTCTCTCTGACACTGTCTGAGACACACTGTGACACTCTCTGACACTGTCTGAGACACACTGCGACACTCTCTGACTCTATCTGAGACAGACTGTGACACATAGTGACACTCTGTGACTCTATCTGCCACACTGGAACACACTATGACACTCTCTGTCCCTCTCTGAGACACACTGAGACACTCTCTGACACACTGTGACACTCTCTGACAGACGGTGACATTTTCTGAGACACTCTGACACTCTCTGAGACACACAGTGAGACTTGCTGTCTCTTTCTGACTCTGAGACACACTGCAACATTTTTTGACTCTCTCTCACACTCTCTGAGACACAATGTGACTATCTTTGACACACTGAGATACACTGTGATGCTCTCTGACACTCTCTGAGAAACACTGTGACACTCTCTGACTCTCTCTCACTCTCTGAGACACACTCTCATCCTTTCTTAGACACATTGTGACACTCTCTGACACTGTCTGAGAAACACTGTGACACTCTCTGACAGACTGTGACAGACTGTGACAATTTCTGAGACACACGATGACACTCTCTGACCTACTGTGACACTCTCTGACACACGGTGACACTTTCTGCGGCACTGCGACACTCTGTGAGACACAATGTGACACTTCACGGCTCTCTCTGACTCTCTGAGACACACTGTGACACTCACTGACTCACTCTGACACTCTGAGACACACTGTGAAAATCTCTGACACTCTCTGAGACACACTGTGATATAGTCTGACTCCCTATGGCACTCTCTGAGGCACAGTATGACATATTGTGACACTCTCTGACTCACTGTGACACTCTCTGAGACAGACTGTGACACTCTCTCACTGACTGTGACCCTTTCTGAGCCAAATGCCGACACTCTCTGACACTCTCTGAGACACAGTATGACACACAGTGACACTTTCTGACTCTCTCTGACACACTCTGAAATACAATGTAACATTCTCTGACAGACTGTCACAATGTGACACTCTCTGAGACAAGCTGTGACACGTTCTGACTCTCTCTCACTCTCTGAGACACACTGTCATCCTTTCTTAGAAACACTGTGACACTTTCTGTTTCTCTCTGACTCTCTGAGACACAGTGTGACACTCTCTGAGAGACATATGACACTCTCTGACTCTCTCTGAGGTGCACTGTGACACTCTCTGACAGACTGCGATACAGCGAAACACTCTCTGAGAGACTGTGGCAGACTGTGATACTTTCTGACTCTCCCTGACCCTCTGAGACACACTGTGACACACTGTGACACTCTCTGACTCTCTGATGCACACTGTGGCACTCCCTGACAGACTGTGACACACTGAAACACTATCTGAGTCTCTCTGACTCTCTGAGACACACTGTGACACTCAATGAGACACACTGTGACACTCTCTGACTCTCGGAGGCACACTGTGACACTCTCTGACAGACTCTGACTCACTGAAACACTATCTGACTCTCTCTGGCACTCTGAGACACACTGTGACACTCTCTGACTGTCTCTGAAACACACTGTTACACTCTCTAAGAGAATGTGACACACTGTGCCGCTCTCTGAGACACACTGTGACACTCTCTCACTCTCTCTGAGACACACTGAGGCACAGTATGACATACTGTGACACTCTCTGAGACACACTGTGAGACTCTCTGACATTCTCTGAAACACACTGTGACACTCTCTGAGACAGACTGTGACACTTTCTGACTCTCCCTGACTCTCTGAAACCCACTGCGACACTCTCTGAGAGACTGTGATACATTGTGACACACTCTGAGACTCTCTGAGACACACTGGGACCCTATATGACACTTTTAGATGCACTGTGACCCTCTCTGACAGACTGTGAAACACTCTGACACACACTGTGACACTCACTGACATTCATTGAAACGCACTGTGACACTCTCTGACAAACTGAGACACACTCTGACACTATCATCGGCACACCAGGACCCTCTCTGACAATTTGAGATGCACTGTGACAGTGTCTGAAACTCTCTGAAAAGCACTGTGACACTCTCTGACAGACTGTGACACACTGTGACACTCTCTGACAGACTGTGACGGACTGAGACACTCTCTGAGACACACTGTGACACTCTCTGATCTTATCTGACACTCTCTGAGACACACTGTGACACTCTCTGACAGACTGTGACACCCTGCGACATTCTCTGACACTCTCTGACAATTTGAGACACACTGTGATGCTCTCTAATCCTGTCTGACACTCTCGGAGACACAATGGGATAGAGACTGACTCTATCTGAAATACACTGTGACCCTCTCTGAGAAACTGTGACAAACTGTGACACTCTCTGAGACACACTGTGACCCTCTCTGAGACTTTGAGATGAACTGTGACACACTCTGACACTCTATAAGACACACTGTGACACTCTGACATTCTTTGAAACACACTGTGACAATCTCTGAGAGACTGTGACACACTCTGACACACTCTGCGACGCAGCGGGATCATCTCTGACAATTTGACACGCACTGTGACACTCTCTGATCCTATCCAACACACTCTGAGACACACTGTGACACTTACTGACACTCTCTGAAAAGCACTGTGACACACTCTGACAGACTGTGACACACTGTGACATTCTCTGACAGACTGTGACACACTCTGACACTCTCTGACAGATAGAGACACATTCAGACTCTCTCTGAAACTCTGACACACACTGTGATACTGTCTGACACTCTCTGAGATACAATGAACCCACTCTGACAGACTGACACACTGAGACACTCTCTGAGACGCACTGTGGCAGTCTCTGACAGACTGTGACACACTCTGACACACACTGTGACATTCTGACATTCTTTCAAACACACTGTGACAATCTCTGACAGACTGTGACTACCTCTGACACATTCTGCGACACACTGGGGCCCTCTCTGACAATTTGAAACACACTGTGACAATCTCTGAGAGACTGTGACACACTCTGACACACTCTGCGACGCAGCGGGATCATCTCTGACAATTTGACACGCACTGTGACACTCTCTGATCCTATACAACACACTCTGAGACACGCTGTGACACTTACTGACACTCTCTGAAAAGCACTGTGACACACTCTGACAGACTGTGACCCACTGTGGCACTCTCTGAGACACAATGTGACACTCTCTGACAGACTGTGAGAGTATGAGAGTCTCTGACACTCTCTTAGACACACTGAGACATACTCTGAGACACACTGTCACACTCTCTTACAGAATGTGACACACTGTGACACTCTCTGATCCTATCTGACACTCTCTGAGACACACTGTGACACACTCTGATCCTATCTGACACTCTCTGAGACACACTGTTACACTCTCTCACAGACTGTGACACTCTCTGAGCCAAATGTTGACACTCTCTGACACTCTCTGAGTCACAGTATGACACACTGTGACACTCTCTGACAGTCTCTGAGAGACAGTATGACACACTGTGACACTTTCTGACTCTCTCTGAGACACTCTGCAATACACTGTAAGATTCTCTGACAGATTGTGTCTCACAGTGACACTCTGAGAAATCCTGTGACACTTTCTGACTCTCTGAGACACACTGTGACACTCTCTTAGACACACTGTGGCCCTCTCTGACACTCTCTTAACCACACTGTGATATTCTCTGGCACTCTCTGAGACACACTGTGACACTCTCTGACAGACTGTGACATGTTCTAACTCTCTCTGACTCTCTCTGAAATATACTGTAACCTTCTCTGACAGACTGTTACACACCGTGACACTCTCTGAGACTGACTGTGACACGTTATAACTCTCTCTGACTCTCTGAGACACACTGTGACACTCTCTGACTCTCTCTGAGGCACACAGTGACACTTTCGGACTCACTCTGACTCTCTGAGACAAACTGTGAAACTCTCGGAGACACACTGTGACACTCTCTGACACACTGTGACACTCTCTGAGACATGTTGAGACACACTGTGAAACTCTCTGACAAACTGTGATACACTGAAACACTCTCTGAGAGACTGTGACACTCTCTGAAACACACTGTGACACTCTGTGACATTCTCTAAAACACACTGTGACGTTCTGTGACTCTCTCCGAAAGGCACTGTGACACTCTCTGATTCTCTGAGACACACTGTGACACTCTGTGACTCTCTCCGAAAGGCACTGACACTCTCTAAAACACACTGTGACAATCTCTGACACATGCTGAGGCACACTGTGACACTCTCTGACACTCTCTCTGAATCACACTGCGAGACACTCTGACACTCGCTAAGACACACTGGGACACTCTCTGACTCGCTCTGACAATTTGAGATGCACTGTGACACTCTCTGATCCTATCTGAGACACAATGTGACACTCTCTAACAGACTGTGACACACTGTGACACACTGTGACACTCCCTGTCTCTCTCTCTGAGACACAATGTGACTCTCTGAGGCACAGTGTGACACTCTCTGACAGACTGTGACACACTGTGACACTCTCTGACTCTCTCTGACACTCTCTTTGACACACTGTAACACTCTTTGAGACACACTGTGACACTTTCTGATCTGCTCTGACTCTCTGACTCTTTCTGAGACGCACTGTGACACTCGTTGACTCACTCTGACACTCTGTGAGGCACAGTATGACATACTGTGACACTGTGACAGACTGTAACACTTCTGACCCTCTCTGACTCACTGCGAAATATACTGTAACCTTCTCTGACAGACTGTGACACACTGTGACACTCTCAGAGACACACTGTGACTCTCTCTGACTTTCTCTGAGACAGTCTGTGACACTTTCTGAGTCATTCTGTCACTCTCTGAGACGCACTATAACACTCTCTCACAGACTGTGACCGTCTCAGAGACAAACACTGACCAACTCTGACACTCTCTGAGACACAGTAGGACTCACTGTGACGATCTCTGACACTCTCTGAAATACATGTAATCTTTTCTGACAGACTGTGACACACTGTGACACTCTATGAGACAGTCTGTGACACGTTCTGACTCTCTGAGACACGCTGTGACTCTCTCTTAGACACTCTCTAACTCTGACACTCTCTGACTCCCTCTGACACACTCTGAAAAACATGTAACCATTTCTGACAGACTGTGACAAACTGTGACACTCTCTGAAACACACTGTGACACTCTCTGACTCTCTGAGACACACTGTGACACTCTCTGACGGACTGTGATGCACTGAGGCACTCTCTGAGACACACTGTGAAACTCTGATCTTATCTGACACCCTCTGAGACACACTGTGACACTCTCTGACAGGCTGTGACACACTCTGACACACTCTGTGACACAGCGGGACCCTCTCTCACAATTTGACACGCACTGTGACACTCTCTGATCCTATACAACACACTCTGAGACACACTATGACACTCACTGACACTCTCTGAAAAGCACTGTGACACTCTCTGACAGACTGTGACCCACTGTGGCACTCTCTGAGACACAATGTGACACTCTCTGACAGACTGTGAGAGTATGAGAGTCTCTGACACTCTCTTAGACACACTGAGACATACTCTGAGACACACTGTCACACTCTCTTACAGAATGTGACACACTGTGACACTCTCTGATCCTATCTGACACTCTCTGAGACACACTGTGACACTCTCTGACAGACTGTGAGAGTATGAGAGTCTCTGACACTCTCTTAGACACACTGAGACATACTCTGAGACACACTGTCACACTCTCTTACAGAATGTGACACACTGTGACACTCTCTGATCCTATCTGACACTCTCTGAGACACACTGTGACACACTCTGATCCTATCTGACACTCTCTGAGACACACTGTTACACTCTCTCACAGACTGTGACACTCTCTGAGCCAAATGTTGACACTCTCTGACACTCTCTGAGACACAGTATGACACACTGTGACACTCTCTGACAGTCTCTGAGAGACAGGATGACACACTGTGACACTTTCTGACTCTCTCTGAGACACTCTGCAATACACTGTAAGATTCTCTGACAGATTGTGTCTCACAGTGACACTCTGAGAAATCCTGTGACACTTTCTGACTCTCTCTGACACTCTCTTTGACACACTGTAACACTCTTTGAGACACACTGTGACACTCTCTGACACTTTCTTAGACACACTGTGACACTTTCTGACTCTCGGTCACACACTGTGACATCTCTTAGAGAGTTTGTGACACTTTCTCACTCTCTCTGACACTCTCTGAGACACACTGTGACACTCTCTGACAGACTGTGACACACTGAGACACTCTCAAAGACAGACTGTAACACTTTCTGACTCTCTCTGACACTCTCTGAGACTGACTGTGACACGTTATAACTCTCTCTGACTCTCTGAGACACACTGTGACACTCTCTGACTCTCTCTGAGGCATACTGTGACACTTTCAGAATCACTCTGACTCTCTGAGACACACTGTGAAACTCTCGGAGACACACTGTGACACTCTCGGAGACACAATGTGACACTCTCTGACACAATGTGACACTCTCTGAGACAGACTTGACACTTTCTGGCTCTCTCTAACTCTCTCTGAAATATACTGTAACCTTCTCTGACAGACTGTGACACACTTGTGACTCTCTCTGCGACACACTGTGACACTCTCTGAGACACACTGTGACACTCTCTGAGACAGACTGTGATACTTTCTGACTCTCCCTGACCCTCTGAGACACACTGTGACATACTGTGACACTCTCTGACTCTCTGATGCACACTGTAGCACTCCCTGACAGACTGTGACACACTGAAACACTATCTGAGTCTCTCTGACTCTCTGAGACACACTGTGACACTCAATGAGACACACTGTGACACTCTCTGACTCTCGGAGGCACACTGTGACACTCTCTGACAGACTCTGACTCACTGAAACACTATCTGACTCTCTCTGGCACTCTGAGACACACTGTGACACTCTCTGACTGTCTCTGAAACACACTGTTACACTCTCTAAGAGAATGTGACACACTGTGCCGCTCTCTGAGACACACTGTGACACTCTCTCACTCTCTCTGAGACACACTGAGGCACAGTATGACATACTGTGACACTCTCTGAGACACACTGTGAGACTCTCTGACATTCTCTGAAACACACTGTGACACTCTCTGAGACAGACTGTGACACTTTCTGACTCTCCCTGACTCTCTGAAACCCACTGCGACACTCTCTGAGAGACTGTGATACATTGTGACACACTCTGAGACTCTCTGAGACACACTGGGACCCTATATGACACTTTTAGATGCACTGTGACCCTCTCTGACAGACTGTGAAACACTCTGACACACACTGTGACACTCACTGACATTCATTGAAACGCACTGTGACACTCTCTGACAAACTGTGACACACTCTGACACTATCTTCGGTACACCAGGACCCTCTCTGACAATTTGAGATGCACTGTGACAGTGTCTGAAACTCTCTGAAAAGCACTGTGACACTCTCTGACAGACTGTGACACACTGTGACACTCTCTGACAGACTGTGACGGACTGAGACACTCTCTGAGACACACTGTGACACTCTCTGATCTTATCTGACACTCTCTGAGACACACTGTGACACTCTCTGACAGACTGTGACACCCTGCAACATTCTCTGACACTCTCTGACAATTTGAGACACACTGTGATGCTCTCTAATCCTGTCTGACACTCTCGGAGACACAATGGGATAGAGACTGACTCTATCTAAAATACACTGTGACCCTCTCTGAGAAACTGTGACAAACTGTGACACTCTCTGAGACACACTGTGACCCTCTCTGAGACTTTGAGATGAACTGTGACACACTCTGACACTCTATAAGACACACTGTGACACTCTGACATTCTTTGAAACACACTGTGACAATCTCTGAGAGACTGTGACACACTCTGACACACTCTGCGACGCAGCGGGATCATCTCTGACAATTTGACACGCACTGTGACACTCTCTGATCCTATACAACACACTCTGAGACACACTGTGACACTTACTGACACTCTCTGAAAAGCACTGTGACACACTCTGACAGACTGTGACCCACTGTGGCACTCTCTGAGACACAATATGACACTCTCTGACAGACTGTGAGAGTATGAGAGTCTCTGACACTCTCTTAGACACACTGAGACATACTCTGAGACACACTGTCACACTCTCTTACAGAATGTGACACACTGTGACACTCTCTGATCCTATCTGACACTCTCTGAGACACACTGTGACACACTCTGATCCTATCTGACACTCTCTGAGACACACTGTTACACTCTCTCAAGACTGTGACACTCTCTGAGCCAAATGTTGACACTCTCTGACACTCTCTGAGACACAGTATGACACACTGTGACACTCTCTGACAGTCTCTGAGAGACAGTATGACACACTGTGACACTTTCTGACTCTCTCTGAAACACTCTGCAATACACTGTAAGATTCTCTGACAGATTGTGTCTCACAGTGACACTCTGAGAAATCCTGTGACACTTTCTGACTCTCTGAGACACACTGTGACACTCTCTTAACCACACTGTGACATTCTCTGGCACTCTCTGAGACACACTGTGACACTCTCTGACAGACTGTGACATGTTCTAACTCTCTCTGACTCTCTCTGAAATATACTGTAACCTTCTCTGACAGACTCTTACACACCGTGACACTCTCTGAGACTGACTGTGACACGTTATAACTCTCTCTGACTCTCTGAGACACACTGTGACACTCTCTGACTCTCTCTGAGGCACACATGACACTTTCAGACTCACTCTGACTCTCTGAGACAAACTGTGAAACTCTCAGAGACACACTGTGACACTCTCTGACACACTGTGACACTCTCTGAGACATGTTGAGACACACTGTGAAACTCTCTGACAGTCTGTGATACACTGAAACACTCTCTGAGAGACTGTGACACTCTCTGAAACACACTGTGACACTCTGTGACATTCTCTAAAACACACTGTGACGTTCTGTGACTCTCTCCGAAAGGCACTGTGACACTCTCTAAAACACACTGTGACACTCTCTGACACATGCTGAGGCACACTGTGACACTCTCTGACACTCTCTCTGAATCACACTGCGACACACTCTGACACTCGCTGAGACACACTGGGACACTCTCTGACTCGCTCTGACAATTTGAGATGCACTGTGACACTCTCTGATCCTATCTGAGACACAATGTGACACTCTCTAACAGACTGTGACACACTGTGACACACTGTGACACTCTCTGTCTCTCTCTCTGAGACACAGTGTGACTCTCTGAGGCACAGTTTGACACTCTCTGACAGACTGTGACACACTGTGACACTCTCTGACTCTCTCTGACACTCTCTTTGACACACTGTAACACTCTTTGAGACACACTGTGACACTTTCTGATCTGCTCTGACTCTCTGACTCTTTCTGAGACGCACTGTGACACTCGTTGACTCACTCTGACACTCTGTGAGGCACAGTATGACATACTGTGACACTGTGACAGACTGTAACACTTCTGACCCTCTCTGACTCACTGCGAAATATACTGTAACCTTCTCTGACAGACTGTGACACACTGTGACACTCTCAGAGACACACTGTGACTCTCTCTGACTTTCTCTGAGACAGTCTGTGACACTTTCTGAGTCATTCTGTCACTCTCTGAGACGCACTATAACACTCTCTCACAGACTGTGACCGTCTCAGAGACAAACACTGACCAACTCTGACACTCTCTGAGACACAGTAGGACTCATTGTGACGATCTCTGACACTCTCTGAAATACATGTAATCTTTTCTGACAGACTGTGACACACTGTGACACTCTATGAGACAGTCTGTGACACGTTCTGACTCTCTGAGACACGCTGTGATTCTCTCTTAGACACTCTCTAACTCTGACACTCTCTGACTCCCTCTGACACACTCTGAAAAACATGTAACCATTTCTGACAGACTGTGACAAACTGTGACACTCTCTGAAACACACTGTGACACTCTCTGACTCTCTGAGACACACTGTGACACTCTCTGACGGACTGTGATGCACTGAGGCACTCTCTGAGACACACTGTGAAACTCTGATCTTATCTGACACCCTCTGAGACACACTGTGACACTCTCTGACAGGCTGTGACACACTCTGACACACTCTGCGGCACAGCGGGATCCTCTCTGACAATTTGACACGCACTGTGACACTCACTGACACTCTCTAAAACACACTTTGACACACTCTGACACATGCTGAGATACTCTGTGACACTCTCTGACACTTTCTCAAACACACTGTGACACGCTCTCTCAGACTGTGACACACTGCGACACACTGACACTCGCTGAGACACATTGGGACACTCTCTGACTCGCTCTGACAATTTGAGATGCACTGTGACACTCTTATCCTATCTGAGACACACTGTGACACTCTCTGACAGACTGTGTGAGAGAAGGGGTGAGAGAGAGGTGTGAGAGAGTGTTAGAAAGAGAGAATAGTGAGAGAGAGAGGGGTGAGAGAGAGAGAGGGTGTGAGAGAGATCGGAGTGGAAGAGTGAGCGGGTGAGAAAGAGAGGGTGTGAGAGAGAGACAGGCTGAGAGAGAGAGGGTGAAACACACTGTGACAGTCTCTGAGAAACTGTGACACACTGTAACACTCTCTGAGACTCTCTGAGACACGCTGGACACTCTCTGAGATTTTGAGATGCACTGTGACACTCTCTGACAGAATGTGACACACTGTGACAAACTCTGACACTCTATAAGGCATACTGTGACACTCTCTGACATTCTTTGAAACAAACTGTGATACTCTCTGACTGACTGTGACACACTCCAACACACTCTGTGACACGCTGGGACCCTCTCTGACAATTTGACACGCACTGTGACACTCTCTGACAGACTCTGACACACACTGTGACACACTGTGACACTCTCTGACAATTTGAGACACGCTGTGACACTCTCTGATAGACTGTGCCACACTGTGACACTCTCTGACACACACTGTGACACTCTCTGACAGACTGTGACACACTGGGACACTCTCTGACACTCTCCGGCACTTTGAGACGCACTGTGACACTCTCTGATCCTATCTGAGGCTTTCGGAGACACACTGGGATACAGTCTGACTCTATCTGTCATTCTCTGAGGCACAGTATGACGTACTTTGACACTCTCTGACTCACTCTGACATCTCTGAGACACACTGCGACACTCTCTCAGACAGTAGCCAAATGCTGACACTCTCTGCCACTCTCTGAGACACAGTATGAGAAACTGTGACACTCTCTGACTCTCCCTGAGGCGGACTAGACACTCTCTGACAGACTGTGACACACTGAAACACGCTCTGACTCTCTCTGACACTCTCTTAGACACACTGGGACACTCTCTGACTCTCTCTGAAACACACTGTGACAGTCTCTGAGAAAATGTGACAAACTGTGACACTCTCTGAGTCACACTGTGACACTCGCTGACTCTCTCTGAGACGCACTGTGACACTCTCTGAACCTATCTGAGATTCTCTGAGACACACAGTGACACTCTCTGAGACACAAGGTGACACTCCCTGATCCTATCTGACACTGTCTGAGACACACAGTGACAATCTCAGAGACACACTGTGCCACTCGCTGAGACACACTGAGACACTCTCTGAGACACGCTGTGACACTCGCTGACTCTCTCTGAAGCACACTGTGATACTCTCTGACAGACTGTGACGCACTGTGATACTCTCTGAGACAGACTGTGACATCATATGACTCTCTCTCTCACTCTATGAGACACACGGTGAAACTCAATGAGACACAATGTGTCATTCTCTGACAGACTGTGACACTCTGACAATCTCATAGACACATTGTGACACTCTCTGACTCTCTCTGAAATACACTGTGACACTCTCTGAAAGACTGTGACTCACTGTGGCACTCTCTGAACTCTCTTCGACACACTGTGACACTCCTTTATCCTGTCTGATACTTTGAGATGTATTGTGACACTCTCTGATCCCACCTGACACTCTCTGAGACACACTGTGACACTCTGTGACCGACTGTGACACATTGTGACTCTTTCTGACTCTCTGAGACACACGCTGACCACTCTCTGACACTCTCTGAGACAGACTGTGACACTCTCTGACTCTCTCTGATACCATCTGAGGCATAGCACGACACACTGTAACATACTCTGACACACTCTGACAGGTTGTGACAAACTGTGACATTCTCTGACGCTCTCTGTCACTCTCTGAGATACACTGTGTCATGCTCTGACAAACTGTGACAATTTCTGTGACACACTATGACAGTCTCTGAATGACTGTGACACTCTCTGACACACGGTGACATTTTCTGAGACACTGTGACTCTCTATGAGACACACTGTGACACTTTCTGTCTCTCTCTGACTCCCTGAGACACACTGTGACACTCTCTGACACTCTGAGGCACACTCTGCCTGAGGCACACTCAGACTGAGACACTCTCTGACTCTATCTGAGACACTGTGACACACTGTGACACTCTCTGAAATACACTGTAACACTCTATGAGAGACTGTGAAACACTGTGGCACTCTCTGAACTCTTTTAGACACACTGTGACACTCTCTTATCCTGTCTGACACTCTCTGAGACGCATTGTGACACTCTCTGATCCTACCTGTCACTCTCTGAGACACACTGTGATCGTACCTGTCACTCTCTGAGACACATGGTGACACTCTGTGACAGACTGTGACACATTGTGACACTTTCTGACTCTCTGAGACACATGCTGACCACTCTCTGACACTCTCTGTCACTCTCTGAGATGCACTGTGTCACGCTCTGACAAACTGTGACACACTATGACACTCTCTGAACGACTGCGACACTCTCTGATACATAGTGACATTTTCTGAGAGACTGTGACTCTCTCTGAGACATACTGTGACACTTTCTGTCTCTCTCTGACTCCCTGAGACACACTGTGACACTCTCTGAAATACACTGTGACACTCTCTGACTCTCTCTGAAATACACTGTGACACTCTCTTATCCAGTCTGACACTCTCTGAGACGCATTGTGACACTCTCTGATCCTACCTGACACTCTCTGAGACACACTGTGATGCTCTCTGTCACTCTCTGAGACACACTGTGATGCTTTCTGTCACTCTCTGAGACACACTGTTTCACTCTGTGACAGACTGTGACACATTGTGACACTTTCTGACTCTCTGAGACACACGCTGACTCTCTCTGACACTCTCTGAGACAGACTGTACACGCTCTGACAGACTGTGAGAATTTCTGTGACACACTGAGACACTCTCTGACAGACTGTGACACACTGAGACACTCTCAAAGACAGACTGTGACACTTTCTGACTGTCTCTGACTCTCTCTGAAATATACAGTAGCCTTCTCTGACAGACTGTGAAACACTGTGACACTCTCTGAGACAGACTGTGTCACGCTCTGACAGACTGTGAGAATTTCTGTGACACACTATGACACTCTCTGACACTCTCTGAAACACACTGTGACACTCTCAAAGACAGACTGTGACACTTTCTGACTCTCTCTGACTCACTCGGTCAGCACGGTGGCACAGTGGTTAGCACTGATACCTCACAGCGCCTGACTGACTGTGTGGAGTTTGCACACAGTCTCCTCGTATCTGCGTGGGTTTCCTCCGGGTGCTCCGGTTTCCTCCCACAGTCCAAAGATGTGCAGGTTAGGTGAATTGGCCATGCTAAATTGCCCGTAGTGTTAGGTAAGGGGTAAATGTAGGGGAATGGGTGGGTTGCGCTTCGGCGGGTCAGTGTGGGCTTGTTGGGCCGAAGGGCCTGATTCCACATTGTAATGTAATCTAATCTGTAATGTAATGTAAACACTGTGACACTCTCTGAGACAGGCTGTGACACTCTCTGAGACAGACTGTGATAGTCTCTGAGACAGGCTGTGACACTCTCTGAGACAGACTGTGATAGTCTCTGAGACAGGCTGTGACACTCACTGAGACAGGCTGTGACACTCTCTGACTCTCTCTGAGGCACACTGTGACACTCACTGAGGCACACTGTGACACTCTCTGACGGACTGTGACACTCTCTGATTCTATCTCACACTCTCTAAGACACACTGTGACACTCTCAGACTCTCTGAGACACACTGTGACACTCTCTGACTCTCTCTGAGGCACACAGTGACACTTTCTGACTCCCTTCGACTCTCTGAGACAAACTGAGACACACTGTGACACTCTCTGACTCTCTTTGACTCTCTGAGACACACTGTGACACTCAAAAACAGACTGTGAAACTCTCTGAGACACACTGTGACACTCTCTGACAGACTGTGACACTCACTAACTCTCTCTGACACTCTCTTAGACACACTGTGACAGTCTCTGATCCTATCTGACACTCGCTGAGACACGCTGGGACACTCTCTGACTCTCTGAGAAACACTGTGACACTCTCTGACTCTCAGACACACTGTGACACTCTGTGACTCTCTCTGATTCTCTGGAAAACTCTGTGACACTCTCTGTCCCACTCTGACACGCTCTGAGACACACTGTGACATTTATGACTCTCTCTCTCACACTCTCTGAGACACACTGTGACTCTCTCTGACACTCTGAGATAGTCTGTGGCGCTCTCCCACACTCTCTGAGAAAAACTGTAACACTCTCTGACAGACTGTGACAGACTGTAACACTTTCTGTGTCTCACGATGACACTCTCTGATGGATGGTGACACTCTCTAACTCTGGGTGACATTTTCTGAGACACTGTGACACTCTCTGAGACACACTGTGCCACTCTCTGAGGCACACTGTGCCACGCTCTTACAGACGGTGTCACACTGTGACACTTTCTGACACTCTCTGAGACACACTATGACAGTCTCTGAGACACACTGTGACACTCTCTGAGACAGACTGTGACAATTTCTGACTCTCTGAATCTCTGAGACACACTGTGACACTCTCTGACTCTCTCTGAAACACACGGTGACACTCTCTGACAGACTGTGACACACTGTGACACTCTCAGAGACAGACTGTGACACTTTCTGACTCTCCCTGTATCTCTGACACACACTGTGAAAATCTCTGATCCTATCGGACACTCTCTGAAAAGCACTGTGACACTCTCTGACGGACTGTGACACACTCTGACACTCTCTTAATCACACTGACACGCACTGTTCTTATCTAACACTTTCTGAGACGCACTGCAACATTGTCTGATCCTATCGGACACTCTCTGAGACACAATGTAACACTCTCTCACTGACTGTGACACTCTCTGAGCCGAATGCTGACACTCTCTGACACTCTCTGAGACACAGTATGTCACACCGTCACACTTTGTGACTGTCTGAGACACTCTGCAATACACTGTAAGATTGTCTGACAGATTGTGTCTCACAGTAACACTCTCTGAGAAATACTGTGACACTTTCTGACTCTTTCTGACTCGCTGAGACACACTGTGACACTCTCTTAACCACACTGTGACATTCCCTGACTCTCTCTGATTCTCTCTAAGGCACACTGTGATACTCTCTGACAGACTGTGACACACTGAGACACTCTCAAAGACAGACTATGACATTTTCTGACTCTCTCTGACACTCTTTGAGGCACACTATGACACTCTCTGAACGACTGTGACACACTGAGACACTCTCAAAGACAGACTGTGACACTTTCTGACTCACTCTGACACTCTCTGAGACACACTATGACACTCTCTGAACGACCGTGACACACTGAGACACTCTCAAAGACAGACTGTGACACTTTCTGACTCACTCTGACTCTCTCTGAAATATACTGTAGCCTTCTCTGACAGACTGTGACACACTGTGACACTCTCTGAGACAGACTGTGACACGTTCTAACTCTCTCTGACTCTCTGAGACACACTGTGACACTCTCTGACTCTCTCTGAGGCACACTGTGACACTCTCTGACTCTCTGAAATATAATGTGACACTTTCAGACTCCCTCTGACTCTCTGAGACACACTGTGAAACTCTCTGAGACATACTGTGACACTCTCTGACACACTGTGACACTCTCTGAGACAGACTTGACACTTTCTGACTCTCTCTGAAATATACTGTAACGTTCTCAGACAGACTGTGACACACTGTGACACCCTCTGAGACAGACTGTGACACGTTCTGACTCTCTCTGGCTCTCGTAGACACACTGTGACACACTCTGACTCTTTCTGAGACACACTGTGACACTCTCTGACACAATGTGACACTCTCTAAGATAGATTGTGACAATTTCTGACTCTCTGTGACACCCTCATAGACACACTGTGACACTCTCTCACTCTCTGAGACACACTGTGACACACTCTGACTCTCTGAGACACACTGTGATACAGTCTGACTCTCTGTGACACTCTATGAGGCACAGTATGACACACTACGACACTCTCTGACTCACTCTGACACTCTCTGAGACAAACTGTGACACTCTCTCACAGACTGTGAACCTCTCTGAGACAAACTCTGACCATCTCTGACACACTCTGAGACACATTGTGACACTCTCTGACAGACTGTGACACTTTCTGACTCTCTCTGACTCTCTGAGACGCACTCTGACACTCTGTGACTCTCTCTGATACACTGGAAAACACTGTGACACTCTCTGTCCCTCTCTCACACTCTTTGAGACACACTGTGACACTCACTGACTCTCTCTGAGACACACTGTGACTCTCTGAGACTCTGAGATACCCTGTGACGCTCTCTCACACTCTCTGAGAAACACGGTAATGCTCTCTGACAGACTGTGACACTTTCTGTGACACACGATGACACTCTCTGACCTATTGTGACACTCTCTGACACACGGTGACATTTTCTGCGACACTGCGACACTCTTTGAGACACACTGTGACACTCTGATTCTCTCTGAGGTACACTGTGATGCTCTCTGACACTCTCTGAGAAACACTGTGACACTCTCTGACAGACTCTGACAGACTGTGACAATTTCTGAGACACGCGATGACACTCTCTGACCTACTGTGACACTCTCTGACACACGGTGACATTTTCTGAGACACTGTGACACTCTCTGAGACACACTGTGACACTTGCTGTCTCTTTCTGACTCTGAGACACTCGGTCACTCTCTGAGACACACTGTAACATTTTTTGACTCTCTCTCACACTCTCTGAGATACACTGTGTCACTCTCTGACTCTCTCTGAGACACAATGTGACTCTCTCTGACACATTGAGATACACTGTGATGCTCTCTGACACTCTCTGAGACACACGATGACACTCTCTGACCTACCGTGATACTCTCTGACACACGGTGACATTTTCTGAGACACTGCGACACTCTCTGAAACACACTGTGACACTTTCCATCTCTCTCAGACTCTCTGAGACACACTGAGACACTCTCTGAGATAGACTGTGATAATCTCTGACTCTCTCTGAGACACACTGTGACACTCACTGACTCACTCTGACACTCTCAAGAAACACACTGTGACACTCTCTGACTCTCTCTGAGACACAATGTGACTCTCTCTGACACGTTGAGATACACTGTGATGCTCTCTGACACTCTCTGAGAAACACTGTGACACTCTCTGACAGACTCTGACAGACTGTGACAATTTCTGAGACACACGATGACACTCTCTGACACACTGTGACACTCTCTGACACACGGTGACATTTTCTGCGACACTGCGACACTCTCTGAGACACACTGTGACACTTTCCGTCTCTCTCTGACTCGCTGAGACACACTGTGACACTGTCTGACGCGCTCTGACACACTCTGACTCTCTCTGAGACACACGGTGTCTCTTTCTGAGGCACACTCTGACAGACTGTGACACGCTGTAGCATACTGTGACACTCTCTGTCTCTCTCTGACAATCTCTTAGACACACTGTAACACTATTTGAGACACACTGTGACACTCTCTGTCTCTCCTTCTGAGACACACTGTGACTCTCTCTGAGGCACACTGTGACACTCTCTGACAGACTGTGACACACTGTGACACTCTCTGACTCTCTCTGACACTCTCTTAGACACACTGTAACACTCTTTGAGACACACTGTGACACTTTCTGATCTGCTCTGACTCTCTGACTCTGTCTGAGACACACTGTGACACTCGTTGACTCACTCTGACACTCTGTGAGGCACAGTATGACATACTGTGACACTCTCTGACTCACTCTGGCACTCTCTTCGGCACACTGTGACAATCTCAGACAGACTGTAACATTTCTGACCCTCTCTGACTCACTCCGAAATATACTGTAACCTTTTCTGAAAAACTTGACACACTGTGACACTCTCAGAGACAGACTGTGACACGTTCCGACTCTCTCTCACTCTCTGAGACACGCTGAGACTCTCTCTTAGACACACTGTGACTCTCTCTGACACTCTCTTAAACATACTGTGACACTCTCTGACTCTCTCTGACACTCTCTGAGGCAGACTGAGACACTCTCTGAAACACACTGTGACACTCTCTCACAGACTGTGAAACTCTCTGACACACTCTGCAGCACACTGTGCCACGCTCTGACAGACTGTGACACACTGTGACACACTCTGACCCTCTCTGAGACCGACTGTGACACTCTCTGACAGACTGTGACACACTGTGGCACTCTCTGACCCTCTTTGACTCACTCCGAAATATACTGTAACCTTCTCTGACAGACTCTGACACACTGTGACACTCTCAGAGACACACTGTGACTCTCTCTGACTTTCTCTGAGACAGTCTGTGACACTTTCTGAGTCATTCTGTCACTCTCTGAGACACACTATAACACTCTCTCACAGACTGTGACCCTCTCAGAGACAAACACTGACCAACTCTGACACTCTCTGAGACACAGTAGGACTCACTGTGACACGCTCTGACTCCCCCTGACACACTCTGAAATACATGTAACCTTTTCTGACAGACTGTGACACACTGTGACACTCTATGAGACAGACTGTGACATGTTCTGACTCTCTCTGACTCTGTCTGAGACACTCTGTGACACTTTCTGAGTCATTCTGTCATTCTCTGAGACACACTATAAAACTCTCTCACAGACTGTGACCCTCTCAGAGACAAACACTGACCAACTCTGACACTCTCTGAGACACAGTAGGACTCACTGTGACACTCTCTGACTCCCCCTGACACACTCTGAAATACATGTAACCTTTTCTGACAGACTGTGACACACTGTGACACTCTCAGAGACAGACTGTTACACGTTCTGACTCTCTCTGACCCTCTGAGACACACTGTGACTCTCTCTGAGACACGCTGTGACTCTCTCTGAGACACGCTGTGACTCTCTCTGAGACACACTGTGACTCTCTCTGACACTCTCTTAAACATACTGTGACACTCTGACTCTCTCTGTGGCACACTGTGAGACTCTCAAAGACAGACTGTGACTCTCGCAGACTCTCTGAGACACACTAGTAGGGGGTGCCAGAACAAATACAATCGCTAGGGAACTAGGACCCCTCCCAGAATGGGATAATGTGTGCCTTTGGGGTTCTACCTCCCCAGGGAGATAATGACAGGCCCCACACTGACACATCCACACCCGCTCACAGATGGGGACTCCCACTGCCTGTCTCCCAGGTAACTGCACCTTTTGCCCCCAGCCCTGAGTCACAGCCGAACTCAGATTCCATGAATCATGTGGTTACCCAGTGTAAAGCAGCTTATGGTCTCACTCCGTACACAACAGCCATTCCAGGCACCCAGCTGGTGGGCAGCACCAACAAGATCCCGTCTCTGGCCCAGATACTGACTGACAGTCTGTCATACACAGAGTGGACGCTGAGGAGCAAACCAAATGAATCGCCATGTGCCTTAGTCCAGCAGGCCATTCAGCCCTCCCTGAGGGCCAACAGCTAGGGAGGGGCATCCATGTTGAGATGAAGGCAGTGATTCTCACTGCTCGAGGGCAGGATAAGGCATATCCTGCAGAGGCGCTACATAACTGCAGAACAACAACCAGGGGAATGCTCCCCCCTCCCCCCGTCAGCTTCACCCGGAGACTCTGGGTCCAATTTGTCTGGATTTTTGGGGATCTGACCTGCACCTCTCTTAGCGATGTGAAACTGGGCCCGACCCTTTGTCTCCCATGTCTCAGAAAGGAGGAGGGACACCTGGGATTCGACCCAATAACGCGCCCGTAATGAGGCTTGGGCTATCTGTCAATTAATTGCTGAATAGACTTTAGGGATTTCCACATTGTGTTACAGGAGCTCAGGGATCAGAAGCGATTGGTAGGGTTTCCCCGAGAATGGGTGCATGGTAGTAGGAGACCAAGATCCCTGGCTGGACTAGGGGTCATTTTCGGACAGTAATATCCCAGGAAGTCCACCAGGGAGAATTCCTCAGAAACAAAATTAAAAACGGGCTGTGACCAGGAGGGAAGGCTCCTCCCCCAGCCTGTCCCACACATACCAGGCTCTCACAATGACTAGTCATTAAACTCACAGGGAATTCCTTGTTCACGAACATTTATCACAAACTGACACTAATCATAATGAATGTATCAGGGATACAGTAATCAGAGTGGGGTCCTTCCCCATTCAAATAATCATGTTCCCAACTGACCCACAGGATAATGGGACAAAGGACAGGGATATTTGAGGGAAAACACAGAACCCAGAAAAGTAATTAACAGACAAAAGAAAAGGGAACTCCTTAATGATTGAGCCACAGTATACGAGTCCACTCCCAGGGCAGGAGTGTTACAGGTCAGTACGTTGACTTGGCTAATTTGGAGAATAAACTCAGGATCCTGACCCAACAACTCTCTAATGAGCCTGAGAAAGACTTAATACAGAAAACCCAGACGAGACCATGGGACAACTAGTGGAGAATCAGGCTAACCATCACTTAGTGACTAAACTGGAGGGTCACACCAACATGATTAACCAGATCATCCAGGGCCCAATCAGAGATTATGGTGAGCAGTAAAACCACACCCTGTGCAGTAACGGGATGGTGGAACAGCTGAGGGAGGAGCTCAGGCAGGCCAGCCAAGGGAAAGTCCCATCCTGGGTTAGTGACAAACAGCATCAATGTTTGTTCCAGGAGAACACCCCCACCAACGTCTCTCACTGTCAGTGACAGCAGCTCACCAAGGGCTGGGTTAATAACAGCTGTAAGGACACTCTCGGTGGGACACCTGGGTTTGGTATGAGGGATTCCACTTAACCCAAGTGACCAAAGGTAGGATGAAGTCCAAATTATCGGAGTTGTATAAAAAAAGGTATTTGGATGGGTTACCATGATTACCTCCCACTTACTGAGGAGATAGAGGGAACATTGACAGGGACCATACTTATGTAAATGGGAAGGAACAGGTCATACCATGACATTCTCATAGCCTGTTATCCAAGAATTCGGCTCCTCTCACATCGGCTGGAGCCCTAACCACACTCACCTTGATATATCTCGGGATACCGGTGGTTAGGATTGCAGGCTGTAACAGATGGGTCCGATCATGGTGAAACATGCCTGGATACACCCCCCAGGGGCTGGAAGGTAGATGGAACTCCCCGGGTGATCACCTTAGTTTCATTCATTTGCAGTGTTTGGGTGTTCCTGGCTGGGCCAGTATTGATTGCCTGCCCATAGTTGCCATTACGACAGATTGGCCATATTAAATTTCCCATTGTGTCAAGGGATATTCGGGCTAGCTGGAATAGCCATAGGAAATGCAGGGTTTCAGGGATATTTTGCGGGGAGTGGGTCTAAGTTGGATTCGCTTCAGAGGGTCATTGTGGACTCAATGGGCCGAACGGTCTGATTCTGTTCTGTCATGACTTTATGATATCACTTATCAGCTCTAAGACTTAGGGTGTAGGTTTGCTCGGTGATAGGTTTGATATCCAGACGTTTCGTTACCTGGCTGGGTAGCATCATCAGTGGGGACCTCCAAGTGAAGCTATAAGACCATCAGTTTGGAAAACGTACACAATTGCTTTTGCACAGACAGCTGGCTACTTTGACAACACCATAACCAGCTTTTAAAATTCGGTTTGTAATTTATTGCATAAGCTTCTTTTTTTTTCCATTCAAGTGAATGAGTTGGGGGAAATGTCACAACCTCCTGGCTAAAACACAGATAGACAGCCAAGGTTTATTGGCCAAGGAAATCTCCCAAATCACAAAACCCGCACACCAGACACAGCACAAACACAGCATAATGTAAAAGGCAACAGTTAATCTGGACAGACGTATTTACCAAACAAATGAGAGCTCAGACAGGAAGGCACCGGCTCCTGCTACACAAAGAAACTAACAGCAACAAGCCATCCAAATGATTGGCAATGCTTCAAACTATTAACGGATTCTCCTAATTGGCCACAACGATAGAAAGTTCCTGAAAACCATCCAGAAATGAACAAAAACAGGGTTTATCTGCAGATTGATTGCCTGAATCTCTGGAGGCCTTCTGAGGAGACCAGCATGGCAAGAGACAGAGACCATCTGACCATCCAGAGAGAGAGAGAGAGGAAGAGAGAAAAGAGTTTGGCAGATCCAGAAGCAGAACCAGAGAGAGAGAGAGAGAGAGGCTGAAGCAAAACCCAGGAGCATGGGAGAGAGGGAATGTGAAAAACCATCGAGAGAGAGTGGAAACCAACTGGAATAACGAGTGTCACCCCTTCAGTCTGTCCATGTTTTAACTCCTGTTTGTCTGAGTCTGACTTTCCCTTCTCTCCCTCTCTCTGTCCTCTTTCCCTCTGCCCTTCTGTCTCTCTCTCTGTCTGTCTTTCTCTCACTCTCTCCCTTTCCCTGTCTCTCTCTGCCCATCTTTCTCCTGTCCCCCTTCTCCATCCCCACTCTCTCGATCTGTCTCTCTCTTTTTCTCACCCTCCCTTTCTGTTATTCACTATTTCAGACCTGAAAGATCTCACGCAATTTTGAACCTCCTCAAAAATACAATGCCCCTATTTTCACTCTCCTCCCAAATATCCCCTTCCCCAAATATCTTCCCTCCCAAATAAATGCCCCACCAAATATATCGCTGCCCCCAACATTGCTGTGAGCCCCACTCCCTGGGGCAGAGGGATTTGAGTGGAAAAGTGTGGAGCTGGAAAAGCCCAGCAGGTCAGGCCTGAACCATCGACTCTCCTGGCTGACCCGCTGTGCTTCCCCAGCTCCACACTTTGTAACTCTGACTCTCCAACATCTGCAGTCCTCACTTTCTCACACAGGTAAATGAGTCTGGGCTGACTGACTGTTTTCATGCACAGCAATTTCCCAGTGCCAGAATTACAGGTTTGCATCACATGTGGAGTCTTTTCTGCCCATTATTCCCCCCTCCCCCATTAAATGATCCTGGTCATGTTCAGGATCCTCAGGATTGGCCCCTGAATGGCCTCACTGGCTATCCTTTCTGTGGAGACCTCTTCTCTGTCCTGTCTCAGACTTTGCATCTCATGCTATCCCTCCCTCAATTTCTCTCTCTCTCTCTCTCTGACAACAGACCCTCCTTTCTCCACCAACCCCAAAATCCCATCAAACTCCTGTCTCTGGCTGTCCCACTCCCTCCTTGTCTCCCACTCTCCCCCTTCCCATGTAGACCCACAGCTCCTGGGCTGGAGGACATGGTGCCGAGACAAACACAGTAAGATCCCACTCTGCAACCATTCTCTAGCCACACACACTGTCCTTCTCCTTCCATATGTGTCCTTCTTCTTCTCCCTGTCTCTCTCACTTTGTCCTTCTCTCACTCTCTCCGTCTCCCTATATCTCATTGCCCTTCCCTCTCTCTCCTCACTTTCTCCATCCCCACTCTCTTCATGTCTCTTTCTCTCTTTTTATCACCCTCCTCTTCTCTTTTGCTTGATTTCAGACTCAATGAGGAAAGTAATTTATGTCCCTTACACTCACCCCCTCCCCACAGTCGGGGTAAAACCCGGAAGAGACCAGGAAAAGGTTGATCCCCTGCATTAACTGTACTGCATCCAGCGACAAAGACACAAACTCTTCCCAATGTCCCTTCCCCAGTCACTGGGACAGAGCAGAGAGGTCCAGGGAGAAAGAGGAAGAGAAACTACAAGGTAAAGAGAGATGAACAGACAGACAGTGAAAGGGAGGGAGAGAACAAGAGAAAGACAAGCAGACAGAGGGAGGGAGAGAAAGTGAGAAGAACTGAAAGAGAGCAGGAGAGAGGCAGAGAGAGAAAGGGGAGAGAGAGAGAGAGAGAGAGAGACTAAAACCCCAGGAAGAGAAATACAATGTCAGACAGATACAAGGTGAAAAAGGGAGGCAAAGACAGGGAGTGAAGAATAAATAGACATCTTGAGAGAAAACCTAGGGAGAGATATAGGAGAGAGAGAGAGAGAGGAGTTGCAGCAGCAGAGTGATAGAGCTGAGAGAGTTTGGCGGTGGTGGGGGGTCTGCTGCGATGCAGCGAGAATGATAGTACAGACAAGAATAGCAAGATCCCACAGAGCTGAGAGAAAGTTGCAGAGAGAGATGAGCAAGATGTTGGTTTTGTAAAAGATTGAATGATTCAGCATTCCTGAAAAACATGGTGCGGTGACAAAGTGGCAGAGTGTTGAAGGAAGGGAATCTACAGGGAAATGTCAACAGGGCAGAGATGTGAAGAATTTTGAGAGATAGGAATTGAAGGAAAGATGTGGGAGAGAGAACTGGGAACACAGAAATAGACATGAGAGGTCTCATGGGAGTGGGAAGCAGTGAGATCGGTGGGATCAGACTGTGGAGCTGCCCCCTCTCTAGCATTTTGTGCCTTTGTCTCTCCTTAGTATAGAGCTCGTCCCTTGTGGTAAAATTCCCAGAAACAGCCTGAATTCGTGTGTGTGTGTGTGCACGTGCGTGTCTGTGTCTGTGTGTGCGTGTGCACCTGTGTGTGTGTGTGTGTGTGTGTTCACTCTCTCTGGTTCCAGCTCCTGTCTGATGATTCCGTATTGCAGAATAATTTGATTCTCTCTGTCTTTGCACTGTCCTGGTTTCAGCTCCCAAATCAAATGCTAAATCATTCACGATCCTATTGAATAACAGAACAGGTTCAAAGGGCTGAATGGTCTCCTCCTGTTCCTATTTCGGATGGTCTTATGTCCTTAACACTACCTCCCAGCTCTTGGTCCCATACTGGAGGTTATGCCTCCACAAGGCCCTGATCTGTAGAGTGCTGCACTCTTCCGTGAGTCTCGGAGGGAACCTGCCTGATTTGGATTGGAGTTGCAGCCTCTCAGTGAGAAGTGAAATCTCCTCGAGATTCCCCTCAGTCTCTCACTGTAAGGTGGAGCAGGCCAGTCTCGGGGAAGCAAACAGCAGGCCAGGTCTGCCCTGTCCTCCAGCTCCATTTCAGAAGGCCACATGGGAGGGGCTTGTTTCCTTCATCAGCTTCCCGTGCTCTCCCTTCTGGGTTAGAGTGGGGGCCGAATGGCCTTGCTCGTGGCTGCTATTGAGGTGTAGGCTGGCTATGATTGGGTTACACAGGGCATGCCCCTGAAGTGAGGTCGGTTAGCTCAGTTGGCTGGTCAGTTAGCTTACCACACTAGCTGAAGTTACTCTGAAGGACTCTCCTTCCCAACCTCTCCCCTCAGTTGGGCCATAGTGACCCTCTGATTAAATCCCCACCAGACCCCGCTCTGTAATGAGGAGCTGTCCCATGCTCTGGTAAGACTTTGGTGACATTACATTGGTTTGTACCTGGAGCACTGTGTGCAGGACTAGTATCTACATTGCCAGAGGGATGTTAGTGTGTGGGGAAGGTTTACTGGATGAATCCCCACTGGAATGAACAGCACTCTCGTTCCTCCAGTTAAGTCACTCTTGTAGCTTTTGTGTCATTGGAGACACGAGGACCACCTCACCTGAAACAGCAGCTGGATTTTATATTCATGGGCTCCTGATAAGATTGGCTAGTTTACACACGCTCTCTCACACACACACATACGCACACAGACACACACTCCCTCAAACACACACAGACACACTCTCAGACACACATACACATAGGCACAACTCTCTCACACACACATATACACACAGGCACACTCTCTCTCTCTCACACACATACACAGATGCACTCTCGCACACAGGAACACAGACACACACTCACACACACAGACACAATCTGTCTCTCACACATGCACACAAACACACTCTCTCACACGCAGACACACTCTCTCTTTCAGACACACACAGGCACACTATCTCTCTCTCTCACAAAACACACATCGACACTCACACACACACACAGACACACTCTCTCACACACAGACACACTCTCTCTTTCAGACACACACAGGCACACACTCTCTCACACACACACATACACACAAACACACGCTCCCTTAAACACACACAGACACACTCACACACACACACACACACACTTTCTCTCTCTCTCTCTCACACACACACACACACACACACACACACACACACACACACACACACACACACACACACACACACACACACACACACACACACACACACACACACACACACACACAGCTGTAAAGGCGTGGTTGAGGTATTGCTGGAGAAATGATTTCTCCGAAGACTGAACCCTGATCTCACATGATGACTGCTTCAGGGAGACAGACAGCAACTACAGATGACTTGTTGGATCTTCCTGTGCACCACCTCTTGCATCGACAGCATTAGTCTGTTTGGGTGCCTGCTTTTCTAAAACGTCTCCAAGCAACAAGTGACAATAGATTGAGAAAAGTTTTCCCCCAAACCATGTTTCAGACACATGCTGCTGTTATTTTTCACGGATTGTTTAAAATGATCGGAATCTTCTGAAATGGGGAGTGGCTTCCATTTCAAATTACAACCCCAGAGTGCCTCGGGGAATTGCATCTGTTCCTTTCTACCCTCTGCACTCTGTACCGCCAGATAGTTCTCTCTCAATACCTCAGAAAGTGCTCCCTCAATACCGAAGAAAGCATCACTTTGTTGTGTTTAACCCCCAAAGCCCCTTAGACAGTAGGTCCACAAAACATTCACATCCTCAACACTTCAGGGGTCAGCCCAGCTGCCCCCTCAGATTGTGTTCAAACCCCTTCAGACTGGAAGGACCCACACCCACCCCTGTCCAAGATTGGAGCCCAGGTCCACAGAACATTACTTGTCTCTCTGGATTAATTTTAGAATTCCTACAGTGTAGAAGCAAGCCATTCGGTCCATTGGCTCCACACTGACTGTCTGAACAGCATCCCACCCAGACTCACATCCCCTACTCTATTCCAGTAATGCTGCATTTCCCATGGCATCTTTGGGCGGTGGGAGGAAACTGGATCACCTGGAGGGAACCCGCACAGATACAGAGAGAATGTGTAAACTCCACACAGACAGTCACCGGGAGTTAGAATCAAACCACTGAGGCACCGTGCTGTCCTCTCTCCTTGGATGGCATCTCATCTAACCTTTTACTCAGCAACCTCCCATGTAAAACCTTCTCATCTATGTCTTTGGTCATCCCTTCAAAAGCTCTATCAAGTTGGACACATCATTTCCACAAACAAAGCCAAACTGACCATCCCTAATCAATCCTTGCTTTTTCAAATGCATGTCAGTTGTCTCTCAGAATGCCCTCCAACAGCTTACCCACCACTGCCATCAGGCTCACAGCTCCATAGTTCAATGACTGTTCCTTGCAGCCTTACTTCAATAATGGCACATCATTAACCACCCTCCAGTCTTCAGGCACCCCACCCGTTGCCACTGATCGGTCCATCTGACAAGGCCATCTCCATCCTTCTGTAATCTAAGGCTATCCTCCTCAGTATTTATCACCCAACCAATCTTCATATCAGTCATGAACCCACTGATTAACCCTCCACCATTCAAACCTAATTTTTTTCTATCAACCACATAGTAAGACCCCAACAGTGAGACATGAACAGACAGAGATTTCTAATTGGGCCATCACTGCCTGCTTCCTGCCACTCTGTATTCTGCGCCAAATTCCTTGGATCTTGAGGTTTTACGTTCACTATCCGTTTCCAGTATGGGTCCTGATAAAAGCCTTACTGACCTCCAAGCAGGCGACAGGAAAGCATTGCCCTTATTTACACAAGGGGTCACATCCTTAAAAAGTGCAATCCCATTGGTCAGACCTGACCCCTCCTTAACACAACCATTCGGACTGGTCTTCATGAACTCCAGTCTCTTTAAATGCTGATTAATTCTATCTCCCAAAATTGCTTCCAACAGATGTCCCACCCACGGTATTAGCCTGACTGGCCTGTAGCTGCCTGGTATATCCCATGCTCCTTCTTGAATAACAGTACCACATGGTCAGTGCGACGACACCTCTCCTGTGGCCAGAGGGGATTTGAAAATGTTTGCAAGTGTACCTGGTACTTCCTCCATCACCTCATTCGGTAAACTGAGATACATTTCCACCGTCTTTGGAGATTTATTGGGTTATAAGAAGGCCAGACCACTCAGAACCATCTCTCTCTATATATATGTTAATTCATTTAATTGTATCACAGAGTATCTTCACGATTTCATACCACGCCTGTCCCAATGAGCATTGACAAAATGCATCCATTCACTGTAGCCTCTAGGTCCATGCACAAATTCTCACTGTGTTTCTCTCATTATCAATTCACCCTTAATGTCACTGTAAAGTCTTTTCAGGTTTTTAGTTCCTCTCTTAGAACTCCTCCCTCCCAGGCAATTAGCCTGCGATACGATTTGGAGGAGTGTGGGATGTCAGTCTGGATGTGGATTAGCATTGGGAAGCTCAGAAATAAGGAACACCCGACTGTGCTGTGAGTGGGGCAGTGGGATTCATTTGGGATGAGCACACGGAAGCTGAGGAATAAACCTCAGGCCTGCAGCATGAAAATATCCCTTTGAGCTGGCAGGTCAGTCACACGAAATGAAAACTCGATCCCTGGGAAAGAGGGTGGAACCTCTTCAGGTTCAATAACCAAATGAAGACGGTCTGTTTGAATCTGGAATCTGGACGTGGGAATCATTGCTGAGCAGGGTCTGTAGGAAGCAGAGGCAGAAATGTACGGAACAATTTCAGATATTCCTCTGAGGCCACAAGACACGGGAGCAGAAATTAGGCCATTCAGCCCATCTGATAGTGTGGCACTCACTCAGTACTGACTCTCTTACAATGCAGGTATCCCCCAGACTGATGCGCTGACAGTGCAGTGCTCCCTCAGCACTGACCCTCTGACAGTGTGGCACTCCCTCAGTACTGACCTTCTGACAATGCAGAGCTCCTTCAGTACTGACCTTTTGACAGTGTAGCACTGCCCCCATATTGACCCTCTGACATTGCGGCAATCCTTCATTACTGAAACCATGACAGTGCAGCACTCCCTCAGTACTGACCCTCCGACAGTGCAGCACTCCCTCAGTACTGACCCTCCGACAGTGCAGCACTCCCTCAGTACTGACCCTCTGACAGTGCGGAACTTCCTCAGTCCTTCCTCCGTCCTGACCCTCTGACAGTGCATCCCTCCCTCAAACTGACCCTCTGACAGTGCAACACTCCCTCAGCAATGACCCTCTGACATTGCAGGACTTCCTCCGTCCTAACCCTCAGACAATGCTGTAGTCCCTCCATACTGATCCACTGACAGTGCAGAACTCCCTCAGAACTGACACGCTGACAGTGCAGCACTCCCTTGGTCTGCACCCCTGACAGTGCAGCACTCCCTCAGTACTGACCCTTTGACAGTGCGGCAATCCCTCAGTACTGACCCTCTGACAGTGCAGCACTCCCTCAGTACTGACCCTCTGACAGTGCGGCAATCCTTCAGTACTGACCCTCTGACAGTGCGGCAATCCCTCAGTACTGACCCTCTGGCAGTGCAGCACTCCCTCATTCCTGACCATCGGACAGTGCAGCACTCCCGCAGTACTGACCCTCTGGCAGTGCAGCACTCCCTCAGTACATACCATCGGACAGTGCAGCACTCCCTCAGTACTGACACTCTGACATTGCGGTCCATCCTCAGTACTGATCATCTGACAGTGCAGCACTCCCTCAGTAGTGATCCTCTGACAGTGCAACACTCCCTCAGTAGTGACCCTCTGACAGTTTGGCACTCCCTCAGTACTGACCCTCTGACAGTGCAGCACTCCCTCAGTACTGACCCTCTCACAGTGCAGCACTCCCTCAGTCCTGACCCTCTGACAGTGCAGCACTCCCTCAGTCCTGACCCTCTGACAGTGCAGCACTCCCTCAGTCCTGACCCTCTGGCAGTGCAGCACTCCCTCAGTCCTGACCCTCTGACAGTGCAGCACTCCCTCAGTCCTGACCCTCTGGCAGTGCAGCACTCCCTCAGTCCTGACCCTCTGGCAGTGCAGCACTCCCTCAGTCCTGACCCTCTGACAGTGCAGCACTCCCTCAGTCCTGACCCTCTGACAGTGCAGCACTCCCTCAGTCCTGACCCTCTGACAGTGCAGCACTCCCTCAGTCCTGACCCTCTGACAGTGCAGCACTCCCTCAGTCCTGACCCTCTGGCAGTGCAGCACTCCCTCAGTCCTGAACCTCTGACAGTGCAGCACTCCCTCAGTCCTGACCCTCTGACAGTGCAGCACTCCCTCAGTCCTGACCCTCTGACAGTGCAGCACTCCCTCAGTCCAGACCCTCTGACAGTGCAGCACTCCCTCAGTCCTGACCCTCTGACAGTGCAGCACTCCCTCAGCACTGATCGTTTGTCAGTCCAGCTGTCCCTCAGAAGTGAGCGTCTGACACCACGTCATTCCCTCATTACTGACTCTCTGACTCTGCAGCACTCTCTTTGTAGTGACATTTCTACAGTGCAGCACTCCCTCAGTACTGACCCTCTGACAGTGCAGCACTCCCTCAGTACTGACCCTCTGACAGTGGAGTACTCCCTCAGTACTGTCACTCTGACAGTGCAGTACTCCCTCAGTACTGTCACTCTGACATTGCGGTACATCCTCAGTACTGATCATCTGACAGTGCAGCACTCCCTCAGTAGTGATCCTCTGACAGTGCAACACTCCCTCAGTAGTGACCCTCTGACAGTTTGGCACTCCCTCAGTACTGACCCTCTGACAGTGCAGCACTCCCTCAGTACTGACCCTCTCACAGTGCAGCACTCCCTCAGTCCTGACCCTCTGACAGTGCAGCACTCCCTCAGTCCTGACCCTCTGACAGTGCAGCACTCCCTCAGTCCTGACCCTCTGGCAGTGCAGCACTCCCTCAGTCCTGAACCTCTGACAGTGCAGCACTCCCTCAGTCCTGACCCTCTAACAGTGCAGCACTCCCTCAGTCCTGACCCTCTGACAGTGCAGCACTCCCTCAGCACTGATCGTTTGTCAGTCCAGCTGTCCCTCAGAAGTGAGCGTCTGACACCACGTCATTCCCTCATTACTGACTCTCTGACTCTGCAGCACTCTCTTTGTAGTGACATTTCTACAGTGCAGCACTCCCTCAGTACTGACCCTCTGACAGTGCAGCACTCCCTCAGTACTGACCCTCTGACAGTGGAGTACTCCCTCAGTACTGTCACTCTGACAGTGCAGTACTCCCTCAGTACTGTCACTCTGACAGTGCAGCACTCCCTCAGTACTGACCCTCTGACAGTGCAGTGCTCCCACCGTACTGACCCTCTGAAATAGCACTCACTCAGAACTGACACTCGCACTGTGTAGCGCTCCCTCAGTACTGACCTTTTGAGAGTGCGTGCTCCCTCAGTGCTGACCCTCTGACAGTGCCGCGCCCCCTCCGTACTGACCCTTTGACTGTGTAGTACTCCTCAGAAATGGCCCTCTGGTAATGCAGCAGTCCCTCTCGACTGATTATCCGACAGTGCGGCGATCCCTCAGTACTGAGCCTCTGACAGTGCAGCACTGCCGTGGTCCTGCACCCTTGACAGTGCAGCGATCACTCTGAGGGGATTAGTACTGAGGGATCACCGCGCTGTGGTGGTGGTTGGAGGGGCGGGGCTCAAGGGCGGAGGAGCAGGAAGTGGAAGAGATGCGGTGAGAGCATCGTCAACTACGTCTGGGGGGAAATTGCGGTCCTTGAAGAAGGAGGCCATCTGGGTGGTACGGATTTGGAACTAGTCCTCCTGGGAGCAGATGCGTCGGAGTACAGAGCCTCTGACAGTGTGGCATTACCTTTGGACTGAACCTCTGACATTGTGGTTCTCCCTCAGTACTGACCTTTTGACAGTGTAGTACTCCTCAGAGATGGCCCTCTGGTAATGCAGCAGTACCTCACTACTGACTGTCTGACAGTGCGGTGATCCCTCAGTACTGATCCTCTGGCAATGTAGCAGACCCTCTGTACTGACTGTCTGACAGTGCGTGATTCCTCAGTACTCACCCTCTGGCAATGTAGCACTCCCTCAGCACTGACCGTCTGACAGTGCAGCACTCCCTCAGTACTAACCCTCTGAATGCGCACTCCCTCAGTGCTGACCCTCTGACAGTGTGGTACTCCAATCGCCAGTAGGACAGAAGCCCACTGGTCCTCTCCTCCCACCCCACCAACCTCCATATACATCGCAACATCGTCATCATATCCGCCACCTCCAAACAGACCCCACCACCAAGGATATATTTCCCTCCACACCCCTATCAGTGTTCTGGAATGACCACTCCCTCCGCAACTCCCTCGTCAGGTTCCCAAACCCCACCAACCCAACCTCCACTCCCAGCACCTTCCCCTGCAACTGCAAGACATGCAAAACTTGCGCCCACACTTCCCCAACACTTCCCACCAAGGCCCTAAGGGATCCTTCCATTTACACCACAAATTCACCTGCACCTCCACACACATCATTTACTGCCTCTGCTGCACCCGATGTGGCCTCCTCTATATTGGGGAGACAGGCCGCCTACTTGCGGAACGTTTCAGAGATAACCTCTGGGACACCCGGACCAACCAACCCAAACACCCCGTGGCTGAACACTTTAACTCCCCCTCCCACTCTACCAAGGACATGCAGGTCCTTGGCCTCCTCCATCGCCAGACCAAGGCAACACGACGACTGGATGAAGAGCGCCTCATCTTCCGCATAGGAACCCTCCAACTAGAAGGGATGAATGCAGATTTATCCAGCTTCCTCATTTCCTCTCCCCCCACCTTATCTCAGTCCCAACCCTCGGATTCAGCACCACCTTCTTGACCTGCAATCTTCTTCCTGATCTCTCCACCCCACCTCCTCTCCAGCCTATCACCCTCACCTTAACCTCCTTCTACCTATCTCATTTCCAACGCCCCTCCCCCCAAGCCCCTCCTCCCTACCTTTTATCTTAGCCTGCTTGACACACTTTCCTCACTCCTAAAGAAGGGCTCATGCCCAAAACGTCGATTCTCCTGAACGTTTGATGCTGCCTGACCTGCTGCGCTTTTCCAGCAACACATTTTTCAGCTCTGCTCTCCATCATCTGCAGTCCTCACTGTCTCCTCCATGATAGAGATTGAGCTAACAATGTTGGCATCACGAATCTGTTAGCTGAGGTAACTGCCCCCCGCCCTCCCCCTTTATGGGGGAGGAATTCAATCCCTTTAATAGAGCAAGTTTGAGATTTCAACACTAAAATCAATCTGTACGGACGCGCTAGAGACCTGAAACATCAATACAGAGATTGCTGAAGGAGCTAAGCATGTCCGGCAGCATCTCTGAGGGGAGAGGGAGAAAGAGACAGAGAGAGAGTTCACCTTTCAATCCAGTGATTTCTGCGGGAAAGTTCCTTCAGAACAGACCGTTTTGAGGAAGGGTCACTTGAAATGTGAATTGTTCCTCTCTCTTCACTGTTGCTGCCTGATCTGCTGAATTTCCCCAGCCATCTGCTTGAGAATTTGATCTGACCTGATCCAAGCGTCACTGAGTAATTCAGTCTGTGTTCAATGCCCTGAGGCTGCTTCTGCTGAAAGTTAACAAACATGTTTAAGGCTGTGTAAGGTATTTTATTCGGAGGGTGAGATACATGGGAGAACAGATACAGAACACAGGCACTTCACAAAGATCCTTCTCAATTTAACTTTGTGATGTTAATTCAGAAGGAACAGCTCAGACCTAACATTTCAGTTAATCAGCCAAGGGGAGTATATATGTCATGACAAAGACTTGTAAAGACTGTACAGAACCGAACTTTAGTGACTATGTAGGTAAAGTTTTTTTTGTGTATAAAGTCTCTTTTTGAAATTGATATAAATATTTTTTTGAGTGGGATCAAGCATCTTGAGCTTGTGGAGGCATTGCCCTTTTCCTTAATCTTTCTTAAATAAATGCTAGACAAGTTAGATACTCCCCGGGTATAAACATCAAACTGTCATCAACGGGGAGGAGATGGTGGGATTGTCACGGGGACTCGGTGTTACCTCACCCCACCCGGGTTCGATTCCAGCCTCGGGCGACTGTCTGTGTGGAGTTAGCACATTCTCCCCGTGTCAGCCTCCTGGTGCTCCAGTTCCCTCCCACTGTCCAAGGATGTGCAGGCTAGGTGGGTTAGCCAGAGGAAATGAAGGAATCCAGGGATGGGTTGGGGGGTGCGGAATGGGCTGCTCTCCCGAGGGTCAATGTGAACCTGATAAGCCGGATGGCCTGCTTTCACATTCTATGATCAATCCAGAGACTCAAATAATGTTCTGGGCCCTGGGCACCAATCTTGGGGGTGGCAGTGGGTCATCACAGGGAGTACAGGTTTGGGGATGAACACGGTCCAAGGGGGCAACAGGTTTGCTTTTTGAGGTATTGAGGACATGAATGTTTTGTCGAGGTTCTTTGGGGATAAACACATTGAGTAGATGCTTTCTGAGATACTGAGGGAGCACTATCTGGCAGTATAGGGTGCAGAAGGTGGAATGGTACAGATACACTTCCCTAATCTTTTCCTCAGGGTCCCCAAGGCACGCTGGTTTGATAATCTGAGATGGAAACCACTCCCCATTTTAGAAGATTAGATCAACACTCAGTGAAAAATAACACAAACACATGGAATGGAGGAAAACTGTTATGAATCTATCATCACTTGTTGCTTAGACACGGTTTAGAAAAGCAGGCACCCAAACAGACCAATGCTGTCGATGGAAGGGATGCTGCACAGGAAGATCCAAGAAGTCATTTGCAGTTAATGTCTGTCTCCCTGCAGAGGTCATAGTCCGAGATCAGGGTTCAGTCCTTGGAGACATCATCTCTCCATCAAAACCTCAACCATGTGTGTGTGTCTGTGTGTGTGTGTGTAAGATTATATTGTGTATCCAAAAAAATAAACTCCTCCTATTTCAGGTTGATTGGTCCTTGATTTTCAAAAAACTGGCAAAGACACAAATGTGAAAGTTTTTAAAAGCTGAAAAACTCACCTAACTGGGGTAAAGTGAATGCTGGAAAGCTCCCAAAAGAAGTTGGGATGGAAGGAACAAGCAACATTAGATTGAGAAGAGATAGTGCCATTCAGGTGCAGAAGTATTGTTGGAATGTCTATTCAGGATTAACTAAGTCTTTTCAGGAGAGGAGGAAACAATTCCAGGTAGACAAAAACACCTTGGAGATATTTTCTCAACCGACCTGCTCAGTGATGGTATGATATTCCTCTGGACTTGAACCTGGATCTCCTAGCTCAGAGGTAAAGACGCTACCACTGTCCCTTTCCACCTGCCCCAAGCTGTACAAGAGACCTAACACTTGGCTGCAGACATCAATATAAAACAGCCAATGCGACAAGGTCTTCAAGAAGGAAGGAGGGAGAAACCAGGAATATACAGGCCAATCAGTCTGACGGTGGGGAAACTGTTGGAATGAATACTTAGGGACAGAATGAATCTGCACTTGGAGCAGGCAGGGGTTAATCAAGAACAGTAGGTGTGGTTTTATTAAAGGAAGGTCATATCTGACCAACCTGATTGAATTTATCAAAGAGGTGGCCAGATGTGTAGGTGATAGCAATGCATTTGGTGTAGGCTGCTTGGAATTCAGTGGGGCTTTTGATAAGGTCCTGCATGGGACACTGATGGCAAAGACAAGAGCCTATGGCACCCAAGGAAATTTGGCAAATTGGATCCACAATGGGCTGAGTGGCAGGAAGCAGAGGGTGATGATTGAGATGTGCTTCTGTAACTGGAAGCTTGTGCCCAGTGGGATCTTGCAGAGGCCAGTATTGGGTCCTCGCAGTTTCTAGGTTTATAGAAATAACTTTCAGTTGAAAGTTGGAGGATTGATCAGTGAGTTCACGGATGATATGAAAACCCATGTGCTGGCAAACAGTGAGGAAGATAGAATTAGACCATAGGGGGACAAACATGGTAAGGGAATACATGATGAACTATAGGGCCCTGGGAAGCACTGAAGATCAGAGGGACCTTGTTGTGCCTGTCCACCAGTCACTTAAACACCGGGACAGGTGATAAACTCGCCTTTCCTTGTTAAGCACAGAGTTTGTGCTGGGAAGTTCTGTCAGAACTGTCGAAAATATTGGCTAGGGGCCAGCTAGCTTGTTGTCTGCATTTCTGGAATCCACATTTAAGGAGGGATATGCGAGCACTCGAGACTTGGAAGGATGTTGTCTGAGCTGGAGAGTTTCAGTTATGAAGAGAGACTGGAAAGATTGGGTCATTTTCCTTCGACCAGAGAGATTGAGAGGGGAGTCACAGGTAGATAGGATAGTGGAGAAGGCTTTTTGTATGCTTTCCCTTATTGGTCAGAGTATTGAGTAAAGGAGTTTGGAAGTCATGTTGTGGCTGTACAGGACATTGGTTATGCCACCTTTGGAGTATTGTGTGCAATTCTGCTCTGATTCCTGTAGAAAGGATGTTGTGAAATTTGAAAGGGTTCAAAAAAGATTGACAAGGTTGTTGCCAGGGTTGGAGGGTTTGAACGACAGGGAGAGGCTGAATAGGCTGGAGATGTTTTCCCTGGAGTGTTGGAGGCTGAGGAGTGACCATCCAGACGTTTATAAAATCATGGAGACATGGATATGGTAAATAGACAAGGTCTTTTCCCTGGGGTGTGGTAGTCCAGAACTAGAGGGCATAGGTTTAGGGTGAGAGGGGAAAGATTTGCAAGGTCCTAAGGGCCAACTTTTTCATGCAACAGGTAGTGCGCATATGCAAGAGGAAGTGCAGCCAGTACGCGGCTAGTAACATATAAAAGGTATCGGGAGGGGTATTAGAAAGCTCCACCACCACCTGATGAAGGAGCAGCGTTCCGAAAGTTAGTGGTTCCAAATAAACCAGTTGGACTATAACCTGGTGTTGTGTGTTTTTTAACTTGAATTGGAAGGGATTAGAGGGCCAAGTGTTGGTAAATGGGACTAGGTTAATTTCGGATATCTGCTCGGCATGGACGAGTTGGGCTGAAGTATCTGTTTCTGTGTTGTACATCTGTTTGACTCTATGACATCATTGAGATGTATTAAATAATGAGAGGTGTTGATTGGGTAGACAGTAAGGAAATATTCCCCTTGATGGAGGAACCAGTTAAGACAATGCTGTAAAGACTGGAAGGCAGTGCAGATATTTAAGGTAAGGGGCAGGAGACTTAAGGGGAATGTCAGTGATAAAGTCATACAGCACGGAAACAGACCTTTTGGTTCCCCCCAAGTCAATGCTAATCATAATCCCACCACCTGCTCCTGGCCCATATCCCTCCAATTCTTTCCTGTTTTTCCAAATCTCTTTTAAACATTGGAACTGTACCTGCATCCATTAATTCCTCTGGAAGTTCATTCATACATGAACCACTCTCTTTGTAGAAAAAATAGTTGTCCCTCATTTCCCTTTTAAATCTTTCTCCTCTCACTTTAAAAATATGTTCCCTAGTCCTGAAGTCTAGGGGGGGGGGGAATAAGTTCCCTAGTCCAAGGGGAAAATTTCCTCACTATCTACCTTATGAACACCTCTCATTATTTTATACATCTCAACCACGTCATCAAGTAATAGAGACGTACAGCACAGAAACAGATCCTTCGACCCAACTCGTGCTGACCGGATATCCTAACATACCCTAGTCCCATTTACCAGTACTTGGTCCATATCCCTCTAATCCCTTCCTCTTCATATACAAGCCCTGAAGTCTATCACCCGAGGGGAAAGACATCTGACATTCACCTTATATATGACCCTTATTATATTGTAAACCTCTGTAAGGTCACCCCAAAACCTTCAAGCTCCTTTCCATATAACTCAAACCCTTCAGTCCTGGCAACATCTTGTAAATATTTTCTGAACAGTTTAGCAATACCCCTCCTCTAACAGGGAGACCAGAAGTGGACACAGTATTCTAGAAGAGGCCTGTACAACCTCAACATGATGTCCTAACTCCTATACTCATGGTCTGTGTAATGAAGGAAAAAGGCTTTCACCCAGAGGGTGGTGAGAAACTGAATTCAATGCCGGAAGGGTATTGCAGACAGAAGCTCTCAAATCATTGAAGAAGTATTCAGAAGTGCACTTGCAATGCCAAGACATACAAGGTGATGGGTCTTGAAGGAGAAACTTTGCTGGTATTTTTGAATCTGTAGTCTGTACTGCTTGCCCGAAACGTCAATTTTCCTGCTCCTCGGATGCTGCCTGAGTTGCTGGGCTTTTCCAGCACCACACTAATCTAGATTTTGGTTTCCAGCATCTGCAGCCCTTGTTTTTACCTTAGACAAGGTGATGGGCTGAGGGCTGAGAAATGAAGTTAACATAGTTTGAAGGTGGTTTTTGACTGGCCCAGAATCAATGGGTTGAAGGGACTTGTTCTGCACTGGGGACCGCTGCAATTCGAAAAAAAAGGACAATGAAGAGACTTTCATTGAGGTGTTGGCACGAACAATTGTCAATGTGGAAATGCCACAAGATTGTGCTTTATTCTGACGCACTGTCAGACCTGGATTTGAACTCTGTTCTCACTCTCTGCAGATGCTTGTGGACCTGCTCCATTTCTTCAGCACTCAGTGTTTATTTGTGGTTCCAGAGAGGATCTGAGGCTGTAGAGGTGAAATCTGATGGGTTGTTAGATATGGAAAGGCAAAGCAGACACTTCCTGATCGAAAATTAAAACTCAAATATAGAATTGTGAGGCTGTTAAATGTATATTTTGTGCCACAAATCCAGACGACACAGGTTTCAGTACAACAGCAGATGCTTTATTATCAGAGTGCAGCGCGAGAGTCTCGATATCCCTGAAAGGAGTCGTGTATTTACTTGTGGTGACACTTCTCCACGAATCTCTGCTCTACACACAAAGGCAGTACTTTTCATGGGAATAATACAAAAGGTCTCTCAGCCACATGGTTGATTGTCGTTACATTGCTTAAGGCCCGGTGAATGACGATGTCCTGCGATAATGAGTGAATGGATTACAGCGACTGATTATCGTATTCTTTATGATCATGTGTCAATGGGAAGAGATTAAAACCGAAGGGTTTCGCCTGTTTTCAACCGGGAATTCACATCCCAATGCTAATACGGAGAGGAAGCAAGATAATGGGAGCAGGAGGCAGTTTAACAGGGTTGGGGCCAAGGCTACCAATCTTGGCTGGGGAGGACAAATCCTTTGACCTGAGGCTGCAGAAGAATCCACATGTGTGGCTGCAATGGATTCCTTCCCTAAGACTCAGTAATCCTACTGAGATGTTCGGTCTATTCTGTAATTGATACTGTAGTGAATCTGTTTGACAGTGGAATGTTTAACTCTTGAGTGCCCGGTATGCCTTGAAAGAGAATTAAAACATGGAACTGATCCCTTTCTGGTTTTATAACGTCCTCACCAGAGTCAGTGACAGCAAACTCCTCCTGTCACATATAAACCAGCCCCTCACTCACTGACACCAATCGCCCCCTGTCGAATATAAACCATCCCACAGGCACACATCTCCCCATGTCTGATTTCACCCTGCCCCACAAACAGTGACAACATTTTCCTCCAGTCTGATATAATCCAGCCCCATAGACCTTGAAACCAGTCTCCCACTGTCTGATATAAACCAGACCCACAGTCCCTGACACCAATCTCCCCCTGTCTGATATAAACCAGACCCACAGTCCCTGACACCAATCTCCCCTTGTCTGATATAAACCAGCCCCACAGTCCCTGACGCAAATCTCACCATGTCTGATATAAACCAGCCCCACAGTCACGGACACCAATCTCCCCCTGTCTGATATAAACCAGCCCCACAGTCACTGACACCAATCTCCCCTTGTCAGATATAAACCACACCCAAAGTCCCTGACACCAATCTCCCCATGCCTTATATTAACCGGACCCACAGACCTTGACACTAATATCCCCCTGTCTGATATAAACCAGCCCCACAGACACTGACACATATCTCCCCCTGTCTGATATAAGCCATACCCACAGCCACTGACACCAATCTCCCCCTGTCTGACATAAACCAGCTGTACAGTCACAGACGCGAGTCTCCCCCTGTCTGATATAATAGTCCCACAGTCTTGCCATCTTGTCAGCGACCCCATTGTGTGTGCTTCCTGCACAGAGGAATCGGGTTGTTACAATCCATATGTACAATCCTTACGTTCCAGCGGCTGATGTCCTGACCTTCCTGGGAAGGTACGTCCAAGTTGAGGGAGAAGCCACTGATGTGATCGACCCCTTTGGGATTTGGACCAGTAAGCGGCAGGTCAGGATAACTCTGAGGGCCGATGATTGTGGGAACATCCTCCACCCACCCTCGAGCTTCGCAATTGGAGGGAGCAGAGGCTACCTGACATATGCAGAGCAGCTGAAAGTGTGCCAAACCTGCGGGAAGTCGGGACACGTGGCGGCGGATTGCAAAGTTTCCATCTGCAGGAACTGCAAACAGGAGGGTCACTTGACTAAGGACTGTCAGGAAGAAAAGAGCTGCAACCTGTGCGGAGAGGTGGGCCACATGTATAAGACCTGCCCAAGACGGGGGGGCCCCACTTACGCACAGATGGCTGGAGGTGGCAATGTGAGCCGTGGACCCCCAAAGACCAGTAAGGTCCACCCGGAGAGCAAGGAAACGGAGTCTGGTGGCACCCAGAAAGAAGAACAGGCTCGAGTGGAGGAGGCGGCAGCCAGCGGAGAGACACAGCAGCTGATCCTAGCTCTAGCCGGGCAGATGGAAGAAATGGAGGAGGAGGAGGTAATCAAGCAGGCAGAGGAGTGGATACCTGATAAAAACAGGAAGAGGAAATCTTGCCAGGCCCCCAAAGCCTCCCAGCAAAGGGGGAAGAGACAGCTGCTCGAGGGAGGAACGGCCAGCTCTGCGGAGGGGGAAGATGGACGCACAGAAGGCCGTCACCTCCAGAAGAAGAGACAGAGCGCCGTCGGTAAAGAGGAGGGCATTTCCTCCCAACCAGGAAACAACGGACCCCCCGAAGTCCACTCACCACCCAGTGAGAACCAGGAGGTACCCACTGCCCCACAAATACAGGCAACAGAGAGCTGTGATCCTCTGACAGTCCCATTGTCAGACACAGAACTGGTCAGTGAGGACCCTCACCCTGGCTCAATGACACCAGAGCGGGTAAATGACCCCAGTGAGGAGCTGGATAGGTACCTCAGCCCAGCGAAGGTCCAGTAGTTCGTGCTTACCTTGGGGATGTAGACAAGCTACCCCAGAGACAGGACAGTCAAATGGACAATGGTAACCCCATAAACTGGGGGTTAAAGAAGTTTCATTTGCTTTCATATAACAGGGCACCCACTCAGTAGGTGGGTTCCGCTGAAGCCACAGCCAAATACCAAGAGACTGGATAGTTAATAAATGTCACTGTTAATAGGATAACTGTGAATTCGATTAATTGAATTTGTTCTTTGTAATGTTAAGACATGCAATGTATATATCTATGAACGACATGGAAAAATTTTACAAGTACCAAAGATTTATTTACATGAATAAAGTATATTTTGAAATAAGAAAAATATATAAACCAAATCCACAGTCACTGACACCAATCTCCCCTTGTCAGATATAATCCAGACCCACTGTCACTGATCCCAATCTCCCCCTGTCTAATATAAACAAGCCCCACAGTCACTGACACCAATCTCCCCCTGTCTGATATAAGCCATACCCTCAGAACATGACACCAATCTCCCCTTGTCAGATATAATCCAGACCCACTGTCACTGACCCCAATCTCCCCCTGTCTAATATAAACAAGCCCCACAGTCACTGACACCAATCTCCCCTTGTCTGATATAAACCAGACCCACAGTCATTGACAACAATGTCACCCAGTCTGATATAAACCAGCACTACAGTCACTGAAGCCAATCTCCCCCTGTCTGATATAAACGAGCTCCACAGTCACTGAGACCAATCTCTCCTTATCAGATATAAACCAGCTCAATAGTCCCTGACACCAATCTCCCCCTGTCTGATATAAACCAGCCCCACAGTCACTGACACCAATCTCACCCTGTCTGATATAAACCAGCCCCACAGTCACTGACACCAATCTCACCCTGTCTGATATAAACCAGACCCACAGTCACTGACACCAATCTCCCCCTGTCTAATTTAAACCAGCCCCACAGTCACTGACACCAATCTCCCCCTGTCTGATATAAACCAGCACCACAGTCACTCACACCAATCTCCCCCTGTCAGACATAAACCAGCTCTGCAGTCACTGACGCCAATCTCCCCCTGTCTGATACAAACCAACCCCACAGTCCATGACACCAATTTCCCCTTGTCTGATATAAACCAGCACCACATTCGGTGACACCAATCTCCCCCTGTCTGATATAAACCAGCAACACAGTCACTGACACCAATCTCCCCCTGTTTGATATAAACCAGCCCCACACTTACTGACGCCACTCTCCCCCTGTCTGATAAAAAAACAAGCTCCACAGTAACTGACACCAATCTCCCCCTGACTGATATGAACCAGACCAAAAGACCCTGACACCAACCTCCCCTTGTCTGAAATATTCCAGACCCACAGTCCCTGACACAAATCTCCCCTTGTCTGATATATTCCAGTCCCACAATCCCTGACACCAATCTCCCCTTGTCTGATATATTCCAGTCCCACAGTCCCTGACACCAATCTCCCCTTGTCTGATATATTCCAGTCCCACAGTCCCTGACACCAATCGCCCCTGATATAAACCAACTCTACAGTGCATGACACCAATCTCCCCCTGTCTGACATAAACCAGCTCTACAGTCCCTGACACCAATCTCCCTCTGTCTCATAAAAAGCAGACCCAAGTCACTGATGCCAATCTCCCCCGTATGATATAAACCAGCCCCCTAATCCCTGACACCAATCTCCCACTGTTTGACAGAAACCAGCTCCACAGTCACTGAGACCAATTTCTCCCTGTCTGATATGAACCAGACCAACAGTCCCTGACACTAACCTCACCCTGTCTGATATAAACCAGCCCAACAGTCACGGACACCAATCTCCCCTGTGTGATATAAACCAGACCAACAGTCCCTGACGCCAATCTCCCCCGTCTGACATAAACCAGACCCACAGTCCCTGACACCAACCTCCCCCTGTCTGATATAAACCAGCCCCACAGTCCCTGACACCAATCTCTCCCTGCCTGATATAAACCTGACCAAACAGTCACTGACACCAATCTCATCCAGTCTGATATAAACCAGCACTACAGCCAAGGACGCCAATCTCCCCCTTACTGGTATAAACCAACACCACAGTCACTGACACCAATCTCCCCCTGTCTGATATAAACCAGCACCACAGTCACTGACACCAATCTAACCCTGTTTGATATAAACCAGCCCCACAGTTACTGACACAAATCTCCCCCGTCTCACATAAACCAGCTGCACAGTCACTGACGCCAATCTCCCCCGTTTGATATAAACCAGACCCACACTCACTGACACCAATCTCTCCCTGTCTGATAAAAACCAGCTCCACAGTAACTGACACCAATCTCCCCCTAACTGATATAAGCCAGACCAAAAGTCGCTGACACTAATCTCCCCTTGTCTGATATATTCCAGTCCCACAGTCCCTGACACCAATCTCCCCTTGTCTGATATAAACCAGCCCCACAGACACTGACATCAATCTCCCCCAGTCTGAAATAAGCCAGTCCCACAGTGCCTGACACCAATCTCCCCCCGTCGGATATAAACCAGACCCACAGTCCCTGACACCAATCTCCCCTTGTCTGATATATAGTAACCCCACAGTCATTGACACCAGTCTCCCCCTGTCTGAAATAAGCCAGTCCCACAGTGCCTGACACAAATCTCTGCCTGTCTGATATAAACCAACTAGGGAAAAACATGGACTGCAGATGCTGGAAAACAGAATCCAGATGATAGTGGTGCTGGAAAAGCATGGCAGGTCAGGCAGCGTCCGAGGAGCGGGAAAATCGATGAGTCGTGCAAAAGCACCTCATTAGGAATAGTGGCAGGGTGCCTGCAGAGTGGAGAGATCTTGCAGAGAGAAGAGGAAAACTTCTTCAGAACAGGCATCCTTGCAAGAGGATTCACAGTCGGCTTAAAACCAACTCGGTAAAAACAAGGACTGCAGATGCTGGAAACCAGAGTCTAGATTAGAGTGGTGCGGGAAAGGCACAGGCAGCGTTGATATAAACTAACTCCACAGTCACTGACGCCAGTCTCCTCCTGTGTGACATAAACCGCCTCAACTGTCACTGATACCAAACTCCCCCTATCTGATATAAACCAGACCCACAGTCACTAACCCCAATCTCCCCCTGTCTAATATAAACCAGCCCCACAGTCACTGACACAAATCTGCCCCTGTCTGATAAAAACAAGACCCACAGTCAATGATGCCAATCTCCCCCTGTCTTTCATAAACCAGACCCACAGTCCCTGACCCCAATCTCCCCTTGTCTGATAGAGACCAACCCCACAGTCACTGACAGAAATCTCCCACTGTCTGATATAAACCAGACCCACAGTCACTGACCCCAATCTCCCCTTGTCTGATAGAGACCAACCCCACAGTCACTGACAGAAATCTCCCCCTGTCAGATATAAACCAGACCCACAGTCACTGACACCAATCTCCCCTTGTCTGATGTAAACCAACCCCACAGTCCCTGACAGCAATCTCCTCCTGTCTGATACAAACCATATCAACTGTCCCTGACGCCAATCTCCTCCTGTCAGATATAAACGAGGCCCACAGTCACTGACACCAATCTCCACCTGTCTGATATAAACCAGAACCACAGTCACAGACACCAATCTCCCCCTGTCTGATATAAACCAGCCACACAGTCACTGACAACAATCTCCGCCTGTCTGATATAAACAGGCCCCATAGTCACTGACACCCATCTCCCCCTGTCTGATATAAACCAGACACACAGTCACTGACACCAATCTCGTCCTGTCTGATATGAACCAGTCCCACAGACACAGACACCAATCTGCCCTTGTCTGATATAAACCAACCCCACAGTGACTGACACCAATCTGCCCCTGTCTGACATAACCCAGACCCACAGTCCCGGACACCAATCGCTCCCTGTGATATAAACCAGTGCCACAGTCCCTGACACCAATCTCCCCCTGTCTGATACAAACCAGCCCCACAGTCCCTGACACCAAATTCCCCCTGTCTGATATAAACCAGGCCCACAGTCCCTGCAACCAATCTCCCCTGTCTGATATAAACCAGCCCCACACTCCCTGACCCCAATCTCCCCCTGTCTGATTTAATCAAGCCCCATAGTCCCTGACACCAATCTCCCCCTGTCTGATACAAACCAGCCCCACAATCCCTGACACCAAATTCCCCCTGTCTGATATAAACCAGGCCCACAGTCCCTGCAACCAATCTCCCCTGTCTGATATAAACCAGCCCCACACTCCCTGACCCCAATCTCCCCCTGTCTGATATAAACCAGCCCCACAGTCACTGACACCAATCTCCCTCTGTCTGATATAATCAAGCCCCATAGTCCCTGACACCAATCTCCCCCTGTCTGATATAAACCAGCTCTCCAGTTCCTGACACCAACTTGTTTGGCCATAACTTAGAGTGGGGTGGGCTCAATGTCTTGAAAGGCCTACTCATTTTGCGATGTTTCTGTGCAATTTGTGGGAAAGCTCTGTTAATGTTGTCATAAGCTCTCATTAGCCTGCTTGGCACACCCTCCTCATTCCTGAAGAAGGGCTTATGCCCGAAACGTCGATTCTCCTTCTCCTTTGATGCTGCCTGCCCTGCTGCGCTTTTCCAGCAAGACATTTTTAAGCTCTGATCCCCAGCATCTGCAGTCCTCACTTTCTCCTTATAAGCTCTCAGATATAAGGAAGGTAGACTCTGCAGTGTCGACAGGACTGTGCCTCCTACTCCCTTTTCCGATACAACGGCTGTTGCCAGGTGTTATCTCATTTTTATCCTTTAATACCTCGGAGAAGTTTGATGTAACGGTCTTGCATGGCCGGGTCAGAGACCATCGAAGAGTTTACCACATGTCTGTGTGTCTGGAGTCACTTTTTGGTTCGACCAGTAAAGCACTGGAAATTCACTTCCTGAATATACATTGGGGAAAGGAAATTTACGTTGACAATGGGCATGTGCTTCAAGGTCCATATTACTGGCACAAGATTTTAGATCTCAATATTTTATTAATTATATCTAACTTCCACCAGCTGCCAGAGCATTATTCTGGTCTGGATTAGTAATCCAGTGACATGTCCACAGAAACACCGTCTCCACATGGGGGCCTATCGGAAACAGCACTGTGCACGTTTTGTCTGTGCTGGTCAAAAGCTCCGTCAAAAAATTCCCACCAATTTGATTATCGTGATGGGACTGAGGGGATGGTATTTGTTCAGATTGTAATTATTCTCCTCTTAGAGGACTGGACACTTTTGTGTAATTTTCCGCATTGCCAGGGAGATGTCAGAGTTGGAGCTGGAATGAAACAGCTTCCACAGAGACACGGCTTGTTGTGCAGCAAATGTCTTTAGTTCTATTGCAGGAATGGTGTCAGGGCCCATTCCCTTTGTCATATCTATTGTGTTCAGCTGTTTCTTCATGTTACGTGCAGCGAATCAAATTGTTTGAAGTCTAGCGTCTGTGATTCTGTGGGGATCATCCAAGCAACACTTCTGGCTGAGGATGGCGGAGACACTGCATCCTTGTCTTTCACACTGATGTGCAGGAAGGGTACATCTTTTTCGGGGAGTGGTCAAGCTCGAGCTGAATAGTGTTGCAGCAGATGTGTTCGTTTAACAACCCCAGTCATGCTCTGGTGACCTGAGTTCGAATCCTTTTATAGTACATGACGGAATTCAAATCCAATAAATGTTTGGGATTAAGAGTTTAATGATGATCATGAATCGATTGCTGATTGTGGGAGAAATCGACTTGGTTCAGTGATGTCCTTTAGGGAAGGAAACTGCCATCCATACCTGCTCTGGCCCACATGTAACTCCAGACACACAACAATGTCATTGACTCTTAACAGTTCTCCGGGCAATAAATGCTGACCTAGTAAGCGACGCCCTAATCCCAATGAATATTGTTTTCAAATAATATTTGTGGAGTCATTTTCTCTCGTCAGTTGTTCCATGGTTCAACAACATTTCTGATGGATGTGCCAGGACTGCAGAGCTTGATCTGATCTGTTTGCTTTGTAATCATTTTGCCCTCTCGATCAGATATTAGTCCTGCTGTTTGGAACGTAAGTACAGTAGCTAGTGTTATAGCTTTAAATGGATTGTCATCAGTTTGGGGTACACATGGTTCTGACTCTGGTATATTCACGCACAAACAGGATGGTCTACACCTGAACCTGAGGGGCACGAGTATCCTTGGGGGGAGGTTTGCTAGTACTCTTTGGGAGGGTTTAAACTAACTCTGCAGGGTCATGGGAACCTGAAGTGTAGCTTTAGGGTACAGGACCTTGAGTGTAGGGAGGTTAGGAACATGGCATCGATCTCGAAGGAGGGTGCCTGTAAACAGGAAGGTGGCTTGAAGTATGTATACTTCAATGCCAGAAGCATAAGAAATAAGGTAGGTGAGCTTGCAGCATGGATTGGTACCTGGGACTTCGATGTTGTGGCCATTACAGAGACGTGGGTAGAATGGGGACAGGAATGGCTGTTGCAGGTTCCAGGGTTTAATTGCTTTAGTAGGGTCAGAGATGGGGGTAAAAGAGGGGGGGGTGTAGCATTTCTTGTCAAGGATAGTATTACAGCAGTAGAAAGGGTGATGGAGGAAGACTTGCCATCTGAGGTAGTTTGGGCGGAGGTTAGAAATAGGAAAGGTGAGGTCACCCTGTTAGGAGTTTTCTACAGGCCTCCTAATGGTCTGAGAGAAGTAGAGGAAAGTATTGCGAGGATGATTCAGGAGAAGAGTGAAATTAGCAGGGTGGTTGTTATGGGGGACTTTAACTTCCCAGATATTGACTGGGAAAGCTATAGCTCGAGTTCGTTAGATGGGTCGGTGTTTGTCCAATGTGTGCAGGAGGGTTTCCTGACACAATATGTAGACAGGCCAACAAGACGTGAAGCTAAACTGGACTTGGTTCTAGGTAATGAACCAGGCCAGGTGTTAGACTTGGAGGTCGGTGAGCACTTCGGGGGCAGTGACCACAACTCGGTGACTTTTACTCTAGTGATAGAGAGGGATATTTGTGCACTGCAGGGCAACAGTTATAGCTGGGGGAAGGGAAATTATGATGCGGTGAGGCATGACTTAGGATGTGCGGATTGGAAAAATAGGCTTCAAGGGAAGAACACAAATGATATGTGGAGATTGTTCAAGGAACAGCTAATGGGTGTCCTTGATAAGTATGTACCAGTCAGGCAGGGAGTAAAGGGTCTTGTGAGGGAGCCGTGGTTTAACAAGGAATTAGAATCCCTTGTGAAAGGGAAGAGGGCGGCCTATGTAAAGATGAGGCGTGAAGGTTCAGTTGGGGCGATTGAGAGTTATAAGGTAGCCAGGAAGGATCTAAAGAGAGAGCTAAGTGCAGCGAGAAGGGGACATGAAAAGTCCTTAGTTGGTAGAATTAGGGAAAACCCAAAGGCTTTCTATAGGTATGTCAGGAAGAAAAGGATGACTAGGGTAGGTATCGGTCCAGTCAAGGATAGTAGTGGGAAGTTGTGTGTGGAGGCGGAGGAGATCGGTGAGACACTAAATCAATACTTTTCGTTAGTATTCACTCAGGAACAGGACATTGTTGCCGATGTGAATAATGAGTCACAATTAATTAGAATGGACGGCTTTGAGGTATGTAGGGAAGAGGTGTTGGAAATTCTGGAAAGGATGAAAATAGATAAGTCCCCTGGGCCTGATGGCATTTATCCTAGGATCCTCTGGGAAGCTAGGGAGGAGATAGCGGAGCCATTGGCCTTGATTTTTCTGTCTTCGTTGTCTACGGGAATAGTGCCAGAAGACTAGAGGATAGCGAATATGGTCCCCTTGTTCAAGAAGGGGAGCAAAGATAGCCCGAGTAACTATAGGCCAGTGAGTCTCACTTCTGTTGTGGGCAAAGTCTTAGAGAGAATTGTAAGGGAAAGGATTTATGAACATCTGGATAGGAATAATGTGATCAAGGATAGTCAGCATGGATTTGTGAAGGGGCAGGTCGTGCCTCACAAACCTTATTGAATTCTTTGTGAGGGTGACCAAGGAAGTGGACGAGGGTAAAGCAGGAGATGTGGTGTATATGGATTTTAGCAAGGTGTTCGATAAGGTACCCCATGGCAGGCTAATGCAAAAACTACGGAGGTATGGCATTGAGGGTGCATTAAAGGTTTGGATTAGGAATTGGCTGGCTGGAAGGAGACAGAGGGTAGTAGTTGATGGTATAGGTTCATCTTGGAGCGCAGTTACTAGCGGTGTTCCACAGGGATCTGTTTTGGGACCATTGCTGTTTGTCATTTTTATAAATGACCTGGAGGAGGGGCTTGAAGGCTGGGTGAGCAAGTTTGCGGATGACACGAAAGTCGGTGGAGTTGTGGAAAGCGAAGAAGGATGTGACAGGTTACAGCAGGATATAGATAAGTTGCAGAGCTGGGCAGTAAGGTGGCAAATGGAATCAAATGTAGCTAAGTGTGAAGTCATTCACTTTGGTAGGAGTAACAAGAAGATGGATTAATGGGCTAATGGTAGACTACTTGAGCAGAGGGATCTTGGTGTCCATGTACACAGATCTTTGAAAGTTTCCAACCCAAATAAATAGTGCTGTGAAGAAGGTATATGGTGTACTGGGGTTTATTGGTAGAGGAATTGAGTTCCGGAGTCCTGTGGTCATGTTGCAGTTGTATAAAACTCTGGTGCGGCCTCATCTGGAGGATTGTGTGCCGTTTTGGTCGCCGTACTATAGGAAGGATGTGGAGGCACTGGAACGGGTGCAGAGGAAGTTTACCAGGATGTTGCCTGGCATGGTAGGAAGATCGTATGAGGAAAGGCTGAGGCACTTGGGGCTTTTCTCATTGGAGAAAAGAAGGTTTAGGGGAGAGTTGATAGAGGTGTACAAGATGATTAGGGGTTTAGATAGGGTTGACAGTGAGAACCTTTTTCCGCTAATGAGGTCAGCTGTTACTAGGGGACACAGCTTTAAATTAAGGGGTGGTAGGTATAGGACAGATGTTAGGGGTAGATTTTTTACTCAGCGGGTTGTGAGTTCATGGAATGCCCTGCCAGTAGCAGTGGTGGACTCTCCCTCTTTATGGTCATTTAAGCGGGCATTGGACAAGCATATGGAGGTTATTGGGCTAGTGTAGGTTAGGTAGTCTTCGGTCGACGCAACATCGAGGGCCGAAGGGCCTGTACTGCGCTGTATTTTTCTATGTTCTATGTTCTATAAACATCAATGAAACATCGATCCGATAATAGGAATAATAGACTGAAAGATTAGACTGGGCGAAACGTTACAGGTTGTAACTGAATACAATTCTCCTTCTGTCCAGCTGTGATCTACAGGACCACATGAATTTCCAGGTTTGAGCTGCAATTTCTGCAATGCAATTCAGCTGTCTGTCCCCCAGTTCACACCGAGACCCATTCATCCATCACCCCGTGAACTACCCTGTTTACTGATGTGGTAACACTTCCCTTTTAGTATTCTCAGTCCTCTGAGTGCCTGTCCAGGCTGTCACAGCACTTACTTGTCATGTTTCTGAAGACCACTAAATATTTTCCGTGGGGCAGCACCGTGGCTCAGTGGTTAGCGATGCTGCCTCACAGCGCTGGGGATCCAGGTCCGATTCCATCCTCTGGCAACTGTTTTGCACATTTTCCCTGTGTCTGTGTGAGTTTTTTCTGCATGCTCCGGTTCCCACCCACAATCCAAAAATGTGCAGGTTATTGACCTTGCTGAACTGCCTATAATGTTCAGGAATGTGCAGGTTAGGTCCATTCGTCAGGGGTAAATATACGATAGGGCAATGGATCTGGTTGGTTTAGTCTTCAAAGGATCGGTGTGGATTTGGTGGGCCAAAGGGCCTGTTTCCGCACTGTAACAATTCCAATTCTAATATTCATCTGAATCTTTTCCTTCCAGTCGTGCCACTTTCGGT